>NW_023270314.1:7548987-7627267 GCF_011800145.1 Mirounga leonina
TTTATTTATTTATTTATTTATTTATTTATTTATTTATTTATTTATTTTTTAAAGATTTTATTTATTTATTTGAGAGAGAGAATGAAAGACAGAGAGCACGAGAGGGAAGAGGGTCAGAGGGAGAAGCAGACTCCCTGCCTAGCAGGGAGCCCGATGCGGGACTCGATCCTGGGACTCCAGGATCATGACCTGAGCCGAAGGCAGTCGCTTAACCAACTGAGCCACCCAGGCGCCCTTCTAATTCTTATATTTAGTGGCCTTCCTGATCTACTGATTATAAAGTCAACCATAGGTCATTGCAACAGAACTAACTTTTCTCTTTTTACACAAAAGAAAGAAATGGAGGTGAAAATGATATAAATAAGGAATTTTAAAACTTGTGCAAATGAACAACTTTAAAACACGTAGGCAATAGAATTAATTTTAAAATGCTACAAAATAGAAACATTATTGTATTTAAAGGAATTATTTTTGAGAAATATTTTTAACAGTGACTAATAATATGGTAGTCAATAAATTTAAAGGAAATTTAACTTAAGATGCTTTTTAGTAATTTCCCTCACAAGCAACCTTAAAGTATTTTTAACAAATATAATAACCAATACCAAAAGCATAAATTTCAAAATAATCATCATAGGCTTGAATTTCTATCTGTTCTAAAAATATTTTAGTCAGTAATATCTGTGGATTATTACTTTATAACACAATTCCTAGAAAAAGTGATTCTACCCACCCCAAATTTTCTGTGTGTGTATGTGCGTGTGTTCTTTTCCCACTTGAATACTTCTGGAATCAAAAGAGGCAGAGAGTGAAAAATGTTTACTTTTATCCAATGCCTATCACCTCAGACAAACTCTTGGTAGTTACATTAATCAAATAAGAGAAAAATAAATATAATATTGGAATAAGTTCTAGCCATTAGATTTCAGGAAATCATTAGAATATTGAACACTCTAATGTAACAAAAACTTTTAGAAGTGGTAATTCCTTTCTTTTTTATTAGCTTATTTTTATATGTTAATATGTGACTAAAGAAAACAGAGCAGTTCATCTCTTTACTACTTATTGGTTCACTTCTTTTCAAAATATGAGCATCTATCTCATGATTAATTGTACTTTTCAGTAGCTATGGTTGTTGCTAAAGAACCTTCCATCAGAAACTTGAGAGAAAATTTAAAGACATTCATCAACGTTTTCATTTGGAGTCTAGAGAAACAATAAGGTAGATATTGACTTCTCTTGAAGAATGGATCATGATTTATTGATCCAAAGGGAGAGTCAATATTTACCTTCAGTGAAAGTAATTCTTGATGGTCAATGGAATGTAAAATTTAATGCATTATTTCTAATAAAAAATATCTTGAAATCTATTAAATGGTGACACTGTTTAAATAGCATTTATATTTTTCAGTTTATAAAAATATATATGCATTGTAAGAAACTCTATAATATATAGAACATTAAAAGTAGAAAAATTACCAATAATTGCCCATATAAAACTGTAAATAACTTGGTGTATTTCATGCCAGTCATTTCCTACAAAAATATTTGAGGGTGTTTATACATGTAAATTTTGATTTTAATTATGATAAAAATAAATATGTAGTTTGTGTTATTCTTTCCAAATATGCATTCCTGCTTTCTGTAAGAGGATTATATATCCCCGCCAATGACCTGTAACTTGGCAAATCTTATGTGCAATGAATGTACATCTCCAACCCATTGACATTGTGTTTGTCTATGGAAATTGCTTTGGCCAATAGCATGGGGCATACACACACACCACCACATCCCAGCTTTAAAAGAGATTACGTATTTCCTCCAACTCTCTTGCTGTTTTCCCTCTGACATGAAACTGACTTGTGTCATATTGGAACTTCTTTTTCCATAAGGATCCAGAGTTAGAAGACAAATAGAAGGGGGAGGCATCATCTCTTCACAGATGCTGATGTATAATGTGTGGAAGAAATAAAAGTTTATTGTTGCAAACCACTTAGAGTTTGGGTATTGGTACTGTGCAAAAGTGACTAATACACTGAAGTGTGTTAATAAATGTGTTATTTTTAGACATAACACAAACTTTATTAATCATAAAGGAAATATTGATAAATTCTACTGCCTCAAAATTTAGAATTTTTATTAATCAAAAGATACCATAAAGAAAGTGAAATAAAAGCCAGAGAATACTTTCAGAGAAGGTATTTGCCACATATGTAACTGAAAAAGAATAAATTAAAAACACTTTCAGATATTATATACAAATATATAATTATCTAGTAACATATATATATATTTTTTTAGATTTTTTTTTTTAATTTATTTGACAGAGAGAGACATGGTGAGAGAGGGAACACAAGCAGGGGGAGTGGGAGAGGGAGAAGCAGGCTTCCCACAGAGCAGGGAGCCCGATGCGGGGCTCGATCCCAGGACCCTGGAATCAGGGCCTGAGCCGAAGGCAGATGCTTAACGGCCGAGCCACCCAGGTGCCCCTATCTAGTAACATGTATTAATATATAACTAATAATATATTACCTATAAATATGTAATATTTATAATATGCATATAATTAAATAAATATAAACCTAAGAAAAACACAAATCTGATAAAAAAGGGCAAAGTGAATGAATGGCATTTTACAAAAGAGAAAGATCAAATATCATATAAACATTTAAAGATGTTGCGATTCCTCAGTAATTAGGAAAATGAAAACTAAGAATACAATAAGATACAATTTTACTCACACTATATTGGCAAAAATTAAAACTGAAGCTACCACATGTTGAAAAAATGAGTATCAATTGGGCAATAGGAATGCCTACTCATTAGGTTGGAACGTATTGGTAATAACAATTTAATAAACAGATCAATTTTACCTTTTAAAGCTGAAAGCATACATGTTGTATTACTCAGAAAGTTCACTCTATATACTAGAAAGCTTTTGTACTTTTGTACTAGGAGACTAAGAGATAACAATGTCCTCAGGAGGAAATCCTGGGAAGCGCACACAAATGAATCTTACACATAATGATTAATGGGGGGGGGGGGAGAAAGGAAGGAAGGAAGGAAGGAAGAAAGGAAGGAAGGAAGGAAGGAAGGAAGGAAGGAAGGAAATGGAAAAGAAACGAAAAGAAAAAGAAAAGAAAAGCAAAAGGGAAAAGAAGCAAACCATGGACAATTACTTATAGTAGGATGCACATGCTCACACACAATATTGAAAAACAATGCTTTGTTTAGGAATATCAATTTTACATATGGTAAAGACAAAATTCAGGTAGGAATTATCTATAAAGGAAGAAGGTATAAAATATAAGTGTTAACAGCTGTTCATTTTATTATTATGTTTTATAACTTATGTGTTATATTATTGCCTCATTCATTGTGTGTCTCAATAAATTTTTATAAAATTTAACTCTTTTATCTTTGTGAGAATATTAAATAATATTTATAATACCATGATGAATATTTATTTATAATTTATGTTACATTTGGAATTATTTTCTTAGGACAGAATGCCCAAGAATGGATTTAGTGGATTTGACTATATCATTTTTGATATACATCACCAAATATTTACTCAATAGTTGTGCCAATATTTTTTCTACCCAAATATATGGTTCATGCATCAACACTGTATATTTTCATTTAACAACCATATTGTGCTAATTTGATTTATGAAAATAACATTCCAATGTAAAATATTTACTCCTTTGTTTATCAGTAAGGTTGATAATTTTCCATTTTTCATGTCAGTTTCTTTGTTATCAATTTACATGATGATTTTACAATGGAAATAAACTCTCATAGTGATTGCAAGCAACCTACATGTTGTTGTCTCTTATTTTTTAAGTACAGGAGCTTTTTCATGCTCATCTTACATTTGTCCTTTTTTTCCACTGTGGGATTATTTTTCCTTTGAGTTTATATATTAGAAAACTATCCATTCTCCAACATTTAAAAGGCAATGATTACATTAGTTTCTAGTTTTAATGTGTATTTTACATTTACCTCTTTTATGTCTATGGAAATTACTGGAGGAGTGTAAAGTGAGTTTGTTCTACTTCAGATCTCAACTGGTTCTTCTAACACCATGTATAACTCTTTCTTTCTCATCACAGTGACATGTGAGCTTTCCTTTGTCAGTCATTACATTTCATTTTTGTAACACTTTTCTATTTTTTAGTTTGATGCTATCTTAATTATTAGTGGTTATAACTTAGTTTAAAATGTATGATGTTAGCCCCCATTACTGCTGTTTTATTAATTTTTAGTGTAATATATTTTTGTGTTCTTTTTAAGAATGCTGTATTTCGTTTACTTACACTGAATATTAATTCTTGAAGAATTGTTTTCTTTAAAATACTTAATATTGTCTTTTAGATATTTGGTGTTTCTTAACATAATTTCTTTTCATATTTTTCAGAAATTTTTTATAGTTTTCTGCTATGTGTTACATACATATTTCTTTCTTTTTTTTTAAATTTTATTATGTTATGTTAGCATCATTGGTTTTTGATGTGGTGATCCACGACCCATTGTTTTCATATAACACCCAGTGCTCCATGCAGTATGTGCCCTCCTTAATACCCATCACCGGGCTAACCAACCCCTCCCCTCCCCTCTAAAACCCTGTTTGTTTCTCAGAGTCCATAGTCTCTCATGGTTCATCTCTCCCTTCAATGCCCCCCCCCCATTTTTCCCTTCCTTCTCCTAATGTTCTCCATGTTATTCCTTATGTCCCACAAATAAGTGAAACCATATGATAATTGACTTCCTCTGCTTGACTTATTTCACTTAGCATAATCTCCTCCAGTCCCATCCATGTTGATGTAAAAGTTGGGTATTCGTCTTTTCTGATGGCTGAGTAATATTCCATTGTATATATGGACCACATCTTCTTTATCCATTCATCTGTTGAAGGGCATCTCGGCTCTTTCCACAGTTTGGCTATTGCGGACATTGCTGCTATGAACATTGGGGTGCATATGGCCCTTCTTTTCACTACATCTGTGTCTTTGGGGTAAATACATAGTAGTGCAATTGCTGGGCCATAGGGTAGCTCTATTTTTAAATTTTTGAGGAACCTCCACACTGTTTTCCAAAGTGGCTGTACCAACTTGCATTCCCACCAACAGTGTAAGAGGGTTTCCCTTTCTCCACAACCTCTCCAACATTTGCTGTTTCTTTCCCTGTCCATTTTTGCCATTCTAACGGTGTAAGGTGGTATCTCAATGTGGTTTTGATTTGGATTTCCCTGATGGTAATGATGATGAACATTTTTTCATGTGTCTGTTAGCCATTTGTATGTCTTCTTCAGAGAAGTATCTTTTCATATCTTCTGCCCACTTTTTGACTTGATTATTTGTTTTTTGGGTGTTGAGTTTGAGAAGTTCTTTATAGATCTTGGATACCAGCCCTTTATCTGTAGTGTCATTTGCAAATATCTTCTCCCATTCTGTGGGTTGCCTCTTTGTTTTGTTGACTGTTTCCTTTGCTGTGCAGAAGCTTTTTATCTTGATGAAGTCCCAAAAGTTCATTTTTGCTTTTGTTTCACTAGCTTTTGGAGATGTATCTTGAAAGAAGTTGCTGTGGCCGATGTCAAAGAGGTGACTGCCTATGTTCTCCTCTAGGATTTTGATGGATTCCTGTCTCAGATTGAGGTTTTTCATCCACTTTGAATGGTCGAGTTTCATTCTTCTGCATGTGGCTGTCCAATTTTCCCAGCACCATTTATTGAAGAGACTGTCTTTTTTCCACTGCATGTTTTTTCCTGCTTTGTCAAAGATTATTTGACCATAGAGTTGAGGGTCCATACCTGGGTTCTCTATTCTGTTCCATTGGTCTATATGTCTATTTTTGTGCCAGTACCATGCTGTCTTGGTGATCACAGCTTTGTAATATAGCTTGAAATCGGGCAACGTGATGCCCCCAGCTTTGTTTTTCTTTTTCAACATTTCCTTGGCAATTCGGGGTCTTTTCTGATTCCATACAAATTTTAGGATAGTTTGTTCCAGCACTTTGAAAAATTTGATTGGAATTTTGATCGGGATGGCATTGAAGGTATAGATTGCTCTGGGTAGCATAGACATTTTAACAATGTTTATTCTTCTGATCCATGAGCATAGAATATTTTTCCATCTTTTTGTGTCTTCTTCCATTTCTTTCATGAGTGTTTTGTAGTTCCTAGAGTATAGATCCTTTACCTCTTTGGTTAGGTTTATTCCGAGGTATCTTATGGTTTTTGGTGCTATTGTAAATGGAATCGGTTCTCTAATTTCTCTTTCTACAGTTGCATTGCTAGTGTATAAGAAAGCAACTGATTTCTGTGCATTGATTTTGTATCCTGCCACATTACTGAATTGCTGTATGAGTTCTAGTAATTTGGGGGTGGAGTCTTTTGGGTTTTCCACGTAAAGTATGTCATCTGCGAAAAGAGAGAGTTTGACTTCTTCTTTGCCAATTTGAATACGTTTTATTTCTTTTTGTTGTCTGATTGCTGTTGCTAGGACTTCTAGTACTATGTTGAACAACAGTGGTGAGAGTGGGCACCCTTGACATGTTCCTGATCTTAAGGGAAAGGCTCTCAGCTTTTCCCCATTGAGGATGATATTCGCTGTGGGTTTTCATAGATGGATTTTATGAGCTTGAGGAATGTTCCCTCTATCCCTATACTCTGGAGAGTTTTAATCAGGAAAGGATGTTGTATTTTGTCAAATGCTTTTTCTGCATCAATTGAGAGGACCATATGGTTCTTCTCCCTCCTCTTATT
Source organism: Mirounga leonina (assembly GCF_011800145.1). Classification (NCBI taxonomy): domain Eukaryota; kingdom Metazoa; phylum Chordata; class Mammalia; order Carnivora; family Phocidae; genus Mirounga; species Mirounga leonina. Next base: position 7,555,754 of record NW_023270314.1, read on the forward strand.
AATGTGTTCTATTACATTGATTGATTTGCGAATGTTGAACCACCCTTGCATCCTGGGAATAAATCCCACTTGGTCATGGTGGATGATCCTTTTAATGTATTGTTGGATCCTATTAGCTAGGATTTTGTTGAGGATTTTGGAATCCATATTCATCAGGGATATCGGTCTGAAATTCTCCTTTTTGATGGGGTCTTTGCCTGGCTTGGGGATTAAGGTAATGCTGGCCTCATAGAATGAGTTTGGAAGTTTTCCTTCTGTTTCTATTTTTTGAAACAGCTTCAGGAGAATAGGTATTATTTCTTCTTGGAATGTTTGGTAGAATTCCCCAGGGAATCCATCAGGCCCTGGACTCTTGTTTTTTGGGAGGTTTTTGATCACTGCTTCAATCTCGTTACCGGTTATTAGCCTATTCAGGTTGTCAATTTCTTCCTGTTTCAGTCTTGGCAGCTTATAGGTTTCCAGGAAGGCCTCCATTTCATCCAGATTGCTCAATTTATTGGCATATACTTGTTGATAATAATTTCTAATAATTGTTTCTATTTCCTTGGTGTTAGTCGTGATCTCTCCCCTTTCATTCATAATTTTATTAATTTGGGTCCTTTCTCTCTTCTTTTGGATAGGTCTGGCCAGTTGTTTATCGATCTTATTAATTCTTTCAAATAACCAACTTCTAGTTTCGTTAATCTGATCTACTGTGTTTCTGGTTTCTAATTCATTGATTTCTGCTCTAATTTTAATTATTTCTCTTCTAATGCGTGGCTTAGATGTTGTTTGTTACTTTTTCTCTAGTTCTTTAAGGTGTAGAGTTAGTTGGTGAATTCGGGATTTTTCTGTTTTTTTTGAGTGAGGCTTGGATGGCTATGTATTTCCCCTTAGGACCGCCTTTGCAGTATCCCATAGGTTTTGGACTGATGTGTTTTTGTTCTCATTGATTTCCATGAATTGTTTAAGTTCTTCTTTGATTTCCTGATTGACCCAAACATTCTTGAGCAGAGTGGTCTTTAGCTTCCAAGTGTTTGAATTTCTGCCACATTTTTTCTTGTGATTGAATTCCAGTTTTAGAGCATTGTGGTCTGAGAATATGCAGGGAATAATCTCAATCTTTTGGCATCGGTTGAGACCTGATTTGTGACCCAGTATATGGTCTATTCTGGAGAAAGTACCATGTGCACTCGAGAAGAATGAGTATTCTGTTGTTTTAGGGTGGAATGTTCTATAAATATCTATGAGGTCCATCTGGTCCAATGTATCATTCAAAGCTCTTGTTTCCTTGTTGATTTTCTGCTTAGATGATCTGTCCATTGCTGAGAGTGGAGTATTGAGGTCTCCTACAATTAACGTATTGTTATCAGTATGACTCTTTATTTTGGCTAACAATTGGCTTATGTAGATGGCTGCTCCCATGTTGGGGGGCATAGTTATTTACAATTGTTAGATCTTTTTGTTGGATAGACCCTTTAAGAATGATAGAGTGTCCTTCTGTGTCTCTTATTACAGACTTTAGTTTAAAATCTAATTTGTCTAATATAAGAATTGCTACCCCAGCTTTCTTTTGAGGTCCTTTGGCATGGAAGATGGATCTCCATCCCTTCACTTTCAGTCTGGATGTATCTTTAGGTTCAAAATGAGTCTCTTGTAGACAGCATATGGATGGGTCCTATCTTTTTATCCAGTCTGCAACCCTGTGCTGTTTTATGGGAGTGTTTAGGCCATTCACATTGAGAGTGATTATTGAAAGATATGAATTAATTGTCATCATGTTGCCTGTGAAGACGTTGTTTATAGATTGTCCCTGTAAATTTCTGTTGTAGATCACTCTTGGGGTCTTTCTCCTTTTATAGAATCCCCCTTAATATTTCTTGCAGGGCCGGCTTAGTGGTCACATATTCTTTCAGCTTCTGCTGGTCGTGGAAGCTCTGTATCTCTCCATCCATTCTAAATGAAAACCTTGCTGGATAAAGTATCCTTGGCTGCATTTTCTTCTCATTTAGTACTCTAAATATGTCTTGCCAGGCCTTTCTGGCTTGCCAGGTCTCTGTGGATAGGTCTGACGTTATTCTGATGTTCCTCCCTCTGTACATAAGGAATCTATTCCCCCTAACTGCCCTTAAGATGGTTTCCTTGGTTCTAAGATTTGCAAGTTTTACTATTACATGCCGGGGTGTTGGCCTGTTTTCCTTGATCTTAGGAGGGGTCCTCTCTGCCTCTAGGACTTGAATGTTTGTTTCATTCCCCAGATTAGGGAAGTTCTCAGCTACGATTTGCTCAAATACATCTTCTAGCCTTCTCTCTCTCTCCACTCCCTCCGATTTTCCAATTATTCTGACATTGGAAAGCCTCATGGTGTCACTTATTTCTCTATTTTCATGGATTCTGAGTTGTTTTTCCCTGGCCTCCTCTTTTTCCTTTTTATCTATTATACTGTCTTCCAGATCGCTTATTCTCTCTTCTGTCTCAGTTACCCTAGCTGTTAGATTATCTAGATTGGATTGGATCTCATTGATAGCATTTTTAAGTTCTGCCAATTCACCTTTTATTTCTGCCCTTAGAGACTCTATGTTGCCATTAATTGATTTCTCTATTCTAGCCATTGTCTTCACAATTGCTAGCCTGAATTCCATCTCCGACATCTTGGTTATATCTGCATCCATTTGTAAATCTGCAGCATAAGTCATAATCTCTGAGTCTTTTCTATTTTGGGGGCTCCTCCTCCTAGTTGTTCTGTTGATGGGTGTTTGAGGGAATGTATAGAGTCCAAATTATTGACCAGAACCCAAGCAAGATGCACCTGTTTTCTTGGGACCTTAGGGTTGCTGGCCTCTTGTTTTCCCAGCCTGTCTTCTAGGGGAGGGGCCTGCCGCGCTGTTACTCAGGCAACCCTGTTCAGGCAGAGTTGCCCTGCGTCCCTGTGGCGGGGGATGGGCTCAGCGGGAATCAGTTTTGGGGGCTTTTGTTCTCTGGCGGCTTTCTCTGGCGGCTTTCCACATCTCTTCCGTGAGTCAGAGCAGAAGAGACCGTTTCCAACCCTCTGCCTCAGAGCAGAGAGACCACAGTCTGTTCTTAGTGAGCTCTCCAGGCCACACATCTCTGTTCTGTCCGTGCTGCTATAAATTGCAGCGTCCTGGGGTGTGCACCCCTCCGCAGCGCTCCCAGTCCTGCCTCCAGGTCGGGGCACGTCTCTGCCCTTTGTGCTTCTAAAACCGCCAGCAGCTCCCAGTTCTCGCAGGTGCAACCCTGCCGCTCCGGGTTTCCACCCGGGGAGTTGCCCTAAAGTCCTTTCCTGGCCGCTACCGGTCTGCGAGTCTGTGCCCCGTCCATAGCGTGCAAGGCTGTCGCTCACCAGCGGTGTAGGATCCCCACGGCCAGGCTCCCTCCCGCTCCCATTTATCCTCCAAAATCTGCCTCCAGAATCATGGCTCCCTGCTCCCTACCTCAAAACCAACCACCTGCGATATTCTGTTTGTAGAGATCCAGATCTTCTTACATCTCAGGCTGGTTTCGTGGGTGCTCGGAGTGGTCTGGTAGATATCCAGCTCAATTCCGGGGACCAGTTGAAATAGGGTCCCCTACTCCTCGGCCATCTTCCCCCCTCTATATTTCTTTTTTTAGAAATTTCTTGGCCTTCTATATCTTGTTAGTATTGTGAATGAGATTTGTTTTTAATTAATTTTTATGAAATAAATTACTAAATGGTAAGAATAACCCCTTGTACCATAGAGTTTTTTAAAATAAGCCTCAGAATAGATTTTTTTTCTTTGCTAACCTCTGACCAAGACCTATACAGGCCCAAAATTGAGATTCAAATACTGAACTCAAATATCTCATGGATATTAGGGATGTTGGCAAATTTCTAACTGTAGATTTTTATGTATTAGGAATTCAAACTAGAATATTTGGTAAAATATCAAGAAAATACTTATATTTGAACATGGGAAGCCCATTTCAGTGAAAAGAAGCAAGAACAGGAGGGAGGGAGTAAAGGGATGAGATTTCCATATCCTACCTTTCTGTCAGAGCATCACAGCTTCATCCTTGTATTTTATGCCTCCACATGAGACGTTTGACATTTTTTTAAAGAATCATTGGCCCTAAACAAAAGAGATGTTCAATAAATGCTAGTTTAGTTTTCTAGGTTTTAAAAAAATTAAATATCAATATCCAATATTGACAGTAATCAGTATTTGAATATCTCAAGGAACATCCCCCTCCCCCAACACACACACACACACACGCACACACACACACACACACTTGGGTTTGGGCCCAGTGTGATAATATCTAAAATTGAAGTCCACACTTGAATAAGCTGATAGGAGTACCTTATAGATTACTTAGTGCTTTTCAGGGTTCTCAGCCTGCCAATATACAATGAATAAGGAAGCTTCATCGATAGAAGATGGATTTTTAATGGCAGCATAACAGGGGTGAATGCCAAACCAGTTGTAAGCAAAGTCAACAGAGAAGCTCATTCATGATACTGACCAAGGCTCTATGTCAAAAGGGGCCCAAACCACTTTTACATTTCGTGAAAATCCCTGTGTATTTTTTTAACACAAATGGCAATTTAGGATTACAAAAAAATGGTGGTTATGTTTTAAATACTTTTATTAAGAAATGTACATATTTCACACACACACACGCACATGCACATACACACACACTACATTGACTTTGTCAATTAGAAATCATCAGGCACAAATTTGAGGTCCTTTGAAAATGTGAGATCTGGACCAAATGCTCCACTCATTCTCCCATAATAGGCCTTGATCTTAACTTTTCAGAAAGGAGTATTACAAATAACCTCCTAATAGGATCTACATAGTGTTGGTTTCTTGCTCTTGTTGTTGTTTTTAATGATACTTTTATGGTACAATATTTTATTTCCAGCTCATTTCTTGGCTATTTTAAGGAGATATGAGTAAGACACTTCTCGACATTTTCATTCATTTCACTTTTGATCTAGGCTCCTTTACTTCTGAAGAATGTGTAATGGGATTTCATTAATTGAAAGCACCTTCTGTATGTTTTGGTTTTGATTTTTTTTTTTAATTCAGAAGGGTCCATATGTCTCAGTGTATGAATTTTGAAGCAAAGGTGGCTCTCTATAAAAGATCTACTCTAAGGCAATCCAAATATTTTACATTTTAGAAAGTAGGATTTAGATGAAGATAAAGAATATGGTGTATTTATACAGCACTGTTAAGTAATTTTTCTTTTTCTCTGTTTTGGCCCTAAATTTTGCAAAGGTAGGGTTTATCTTTCACAATGGAGCTTTCTTTTTCCAGGAGAGTTCTCAAATTAGTTGACAGAGTGCAGGATAAGGGTCTGCACTGGATTTTTTTTTTTATGGACAATCTGCATCCTTCTCATCTTTTGCTTATAAACCTTTCTCAATGTCACAAGGGCTAGAAGACAAGGAACTACTTTTCTTATACTCATTTGCCTTTACTGTTTTGCATGCAGTTCGCCTTCTGCCAAGCCTTGAACTCACACAAGATTCAGAAGATGAAAATATGACAGAGGGCATTCTTCCTCTAGAAACAGAAATGAATAATGTTTTTTTGCAATATGTGATGCTTTAATGCATATTGCAGGCTTCAGCTGACAGGGATTTTTGTAATGGCTAACTAGACTCTAAGCTTGATTTTTAGTCACTAAGCGCAAAGCTGCTGGTCCACTATGACTTTGATGGTGGGTTCTTGAACATTTCTGAGTTCTGGGTGACTGAAGCACATTCTTGACCTCTAAAACACAATTTCTATTTAGGGCCTAAACCTCTTGTGACATCTTTATTTTCACATTTCCAGTCTTTGCAACAAGTTTGTAAATGCCTCATTTCCTGTAATAAGTTCTTTTGTGCCCAAAATACCAAATCAATACCAAATTTCTATAATCCTAAAATGAACAGTGAATGATACAAGTCCTTTCTAGCATGGATTCTTGTTGGGCCCTATCTTTGTACCAGACACTGCTCTAAATGCTTTAAATATATTAACATATTTGACCCTAGCAGCAAGCCAATAATGTGGCAAAGCTATCATGTCCATTTAAAGCATAAGGAAATCTAGGCACAGAGATGTTTAGTAATTTTTTTCCCAATCACATAGCAGTAAGTGGTAGAACCTGGATTCAAATCAGGCAGTCTCGTTACAGAGCTTATGCTTTTAAGCAGTCTGCATTTCTGTCTCAGTCATAGAACACATACGGTATTTATCCCAGCAACCTAAGCAGGATGGTAGGCTGCGAGTCACACATGTGCATGTATTTTTTTCTATATCATAGTATTTACTGCTATTCTTGTGCAATCACCAACTGTTCAAGGAAGTCCACTGCATGTCATTTGTGCTAAAGTAGTATGCTCACTCTAATCCCAGTATCACACTAGTATTTCCTAGCAATTATATGAAGAATTAGATTAAGATTATTTTACCTTGTGGTAAGATCTTAACCTATTGGTTGAAGTGGATTTCCCCTATAACAGGTGAGAAGTATTATTTCTCATGTATTGTCACGTAGTTGAGAATGTTGTGATAATAATTTTAAAATTTCATATAAAAATTAAACTTCATAGTTTTGTTATTGAATAAATATTTAAGTTGTAATGGATTTCAGTGAGGAAATGTCATACTATTATAAAAATTCACTTTATAAAATTATTGCAAATAGTTGGTACTCAGATATTTACTAAATAAATGATTTCTTTAAGAGGATTGCTAATGGCAAAAATGGAAGATTGTATTATTTTTGAAATGAAGAAGCTTTCTTTTAACTTTATTTGAATGTATTGTCTAATAAAAATAGCAGGATTTATTCTTATCAGCTACCCTGAGACTCATTTTATTTTGTTTTATTGGTAAACACCAGTATTATTATTATTTAACAGTTATTTAATTTCTTTGAATGCACTGATTACAAGGTATTTATCTTAGGCATCACACTTTTCAAAATTTCTATAGTTTTTGAGAAATATTCCAATTAAAAATATTTGCATATATTATTTTTTATATGAGATACTTTTATTAATTGTTCTACCTGTTCTCATATATCCGTTTGCACATTATGAGCTTTTTTGCATTTTTAACTTCTACTGATTGTAATTTTCTTTTGAACACATTGTTTTCACATCACCCAAATTTGCTGCCCAAATGCAGGTGCACAAGCCTGAAAGCAGACTTGCATTTATCCACTCATCCCCTTAGGTTACAAGTTAAAGCCAGTTACTGTTGACAATACTTTGCAACTCCTTAAATTGCATATCAGATGGTCCATAAATTTCTTTATTTTATGGAGCTAATTTATGACTTCAGAATCCCGCATTGAACAGTGTGGATTTCCTTCATGTCCCAGTTTTGATCTATCCCCAAGTAAATGAGCAAGAACTAGTCTGTTATAGATTGGTAAGGATTCTTCCCTTAACTTTGTCACCAACCCCTCTAAAAGCAGAGACATATCACATCAGTTTGTCAGTGTCCTTTTCATGTTAATAAAGGATTGGTATGACACAATAATCTGCAAAGCCCCAGACATGTGGAGCATGGATGCAGTTGGTAATAAGGGATTTAGCTGATGTTACTTATAAGGAGTATTACTGAGCTCTTGAATTCTGTGTCACATTGTACATTTTAGAGGTCAGATTCAACTTAAGAGCTGCCAAGGAAGCCAGATATTTACATAGTTCTTCATAGTGTCACAGAAAGAGAGAGAGAGAAAGCAAAATGGGAAGGAAGTATAGATTATGCAGTGGTTTAGGAGAAAATAATCTATTTTATATATTATTTAAGTATATATTATATATATATTATATTTTATATTATAAATATATAAATATATACTTCTCTATGTAATATTATATACTTATATATTATATATTATACTATATTATATTACTATATTATATATTTCTATATAATTATTTAGATGCATATAATATATAATATATATTATATATAGTGAAATATACACAGAAATATATATAGAAAATGAAATACATATATAGAAAGTGAAACCTATAGCAATAATTTGGATTGTCACTAAGCTTTAAACATTAACCAATTGAAGGCAGAATCCAAAAATATAATGCAATTTGTAATACATTCTTACAGCAGACAACACAAAATCAAGACACTGATTGGAGAAAAAGACACAAATGGAACATTTTTCTCAGCCACATCTGATTGTTTCCTCAGTTACACAATGTGAAGAGTTTGAAAGTTAATATAAGAACCACACTGGAGATTATTTCTAATATGTTTGTTTATAATTATGCTAAGTGAAGTCTTTATTCAAATTATGCCTTTATTCCATGGTATGGTTCAGTGATTCTCAATTAATCCTTTCGTTATGAAGTGCTTAGCTGAAGAGAATCTTCATGCAATTTATGCATAGGCATCAGAATATGATAATCACTAATCAATAACTGGTTATTAATGGTTCCATTCTAGAACTCAGTTCCCAGAGTAGACTAGACAGCTAAGCCACACTCTGTATGGACTGCTAAAGGTACCAAGCAAATTCTTGTTGGTCATGTCATATGTTGCCTATATGTACATTAGTGGCCTGGTTATACGCTTTGTGATATCTCTGATAAACTTCAGAAACATTAATTATATGAAGAAGAGGTTCACGGCATTACAGCATTTACATTTACACTCTAATGGATTCTTATATTTAGGTAATTGAGAATAATAATCTTATTATCACTCAGGTGCATTAGAAACAGAGAGGTTTCCAGATACACCAACAGTTTTCAGTCCCACTTACCATTTTAAAGGCAAAACTATTAGTATACATAATCCATTAATAAAGCTTCTGGAAGATGCTTGTTCTTGTAAAGAATACGGCACTCTAAAGATAAGTGGCATTAATGTTACTTGGAGAACCTGAAGCTTCAATATTCTCTTGGGAACAATTAGGATTCTGTCGCATAAGTACTAGACTATATCTACTTAAACTGGTTTTCTATATCATGGAAAGTAAAAAAGTAATTATCAAAATGGATGTACATGAAACATGCATTTTAGAAAATAGTTGAACCAATTACTCTCAAAGGATATATAGGGGCTGGCAAATCTTTCACCTGATTTACTCATCCACTCAAACTTTATTTCCAAAAGTAAGCAGAGATCATTACACAAATATTTATTTATTAGATTATAAAATGTGGCCCCTAAGCTGCAGAAAACTGTTTGAGACAGAAATCATTTGACAACTAATCTAAGACCATTCTTAAAAATATTTCTGCCACAGAAGTAGACTTTGGAAAAAATCTCTAATTATATCTTGTTAGATACTATTATAACAGCAGAGAGAGTTTTCTCAGACAAAGTATACTCACTCTGTCACAGTGCAAGACTGGGAACAATAAACACAGTCTCCAGACGCCCTGGAGAAAGGCAACAATATGCAAGTCCCTATTCCCATTAAAATAAGAAAATTGCATGCATAATTATCTAGGGACCACGTGAACATGATTATTTTACATTTGAAATTGGGATTCCTCACTTACAGCCTCCATTTGGAGAACTGTAGCAAAACATTTTGCTTCTTGGAGGCATAATAGCAAACAAGGATGGGCATTATCTTTTCTTTCCCTTGGTCTTCTCCTCTCTTTTCCCTTTTATAATTTCATTACTTACTATCATCATCATATCACTGTCAGCTAAAAAGTAAAATCAGAATAAATGGATGGTTGAATATTAAAATTATGGTTAAAGAAAAGTGAAAATGATAAATTAATGCTACTGTGCATTTTTTTCAATACATTTGAGTTTTTAAGAGAGGAGTTATTATATCCATTTCTGTTTATAACATCCTTATGAAGTAAGAAAACTTAAGATGAGAGTTGATGTAACCAGCCCACAGTTAGAGGTCAATGCAGCAGAATTTGAACTATGTATAGGCTTTGGTATCTAAGAGTCATGTATTCAAATCTCAGCTGCTTTAATTTCTTTCTTGGTGATAGTTGTTGGGTTGGTTAATTTCTATTCTTTGAAGTTTTGCATCAGTTCAAGTGATTCAGAGCTAAATTCTCAACTTTTCACTGATGCGAAGGTTTACCCTCAATTAAATACTATATGTTTGAAGCTCTTAGAAAGGAAAAGAGGCATTTGTGTATGTGTGTGTGGTGGGGGGAGTATTGTGAACAAAGGAAAAAGTGGCAGCAACAACTGTTTTCTTTTACATGTGGCCCTAGGTTAAAACATTTTTATAGTTCAGAACATTCTTTCCCAAGTGATGGATATTTTATATAACAGGGGTAGTGTCAATGCTCCTCATAAAGCATTACTGAGCTGTGCTGGCTGACAGTATAATATGGTGATTAACAGTGAGGGTTCTACAAGCAATCCTAAAATTTGTATGGAAACACAAAAGATCCCAAATAGCCAAAGCAATCTTGAGGAAGAAAAGCAAAGCTGGAGCATCACAATTCTGGACTTCAAGTTATATTACAAAGGTGTAGTATTCAAAAAAGTATGGTACAGGCACAAAAATAGACACATAGATCAACTAATTTTCAGCAAAACAGGAAAGACTATCCAATGGGAAAACAAATGGTGTTGGGAAAACCAGACAGCAATATGTGAAAGAATGAAACTGGACCACTTTCTTACACCACATACAAAAATAAATTCAAGATGGATTAAAGACCTAAATGTGAGACCTGAAACCATAAAACTCCTAGAAAATAACACAGGCAGTAACTTCTTTGACATTAGCTGTGGCAACATTTTTCGAGATATGTCTCCTGAGTCAAGGGAAATAAAAGCAAAAATAAACTATTGGATTACATCAAAATAAAAAGCTACATAGCAAAGGAAACAATCAAAAAAGCTAAAAGGCAACCTACTGAATGGGAGAAGACATTTGCAAATGACATATCCAATAAAGGGCTTGTATCCAAAATACATAAAGAACTTACAAAACTCAACACCCAAAAAACAAATAACCCAATTAAAAAATGGGCAGAAGACATGAACAGACATTTTTCCTAAAGAAGACATCCAGATGGCCAAGAGACACACGTAAGCATGCCCATTATCACTTATCATCAGGGAAATGCAAATCAAAACTACAATGAAATGTCACCTCACACCTGTCAGAATAGCTAAACTCAAAACCACAAGAAACAAGAGGTGTTGGTGAGGAATGCACTATTGGTGGGAATGCAAACTGGTGCATCCCTTGTGAAAAACAGTATGGATGTTCCTCAAAAAGTTAAAAATAGAACTACCTTATGATCCAGCAATCACACTACTGCGTATTTTCCCAAAGAATACAAAAATACTGATTCAAAGGGACACATGTGCCCTGATGTTTATAGCGATATTATCAATAATAGCCAAATTACGGAAAGAGCCTAAATGTCCATCAACTATTGAATGGATAAAGAAGATGTGGTATATACATACAGTGGAATATTATTTAGCCATAACAAAGAATGAAATCTTGCCAGTTTCAATGATGTGGATGGAGCTAGAGGGAATAATGCTAAACAAAGTAAGTCAGACAGAGAAAGACAAATACCATATGATTTCATCCATATGTGGAATTCAAGAAACAAAACAAATGAACACAGGGTGAAAAAGAGAGAGGCAAACCATAGAACAGACTATTGGCTATAGAGAACAAACTGAGGGTTGATGGAGGGGAGGTTGGCGGGGAGAAGTGTTCAATGGGTAATGGATATTAAGGAGGACACTGGTTGTGATCAGCATTGGGTGTTGCATATAAGTGATGAATCACTAAATTCTAGACCTGAAAGTAATATTACACTGTATGTTAACTAACTGGAATTTAAATAAAAACTTGAAACTAAAAAAAAATACAAAAACACTAATTCAAAGGGATACATGAACCCACATGTTTATAGCCGCATTATTTACAATAGCCAAGATATGGAAGCAGCCCAAGTGTCCATCGTTTGATGAATGGATAAAGAAGATGTGGTATATATATATATATATATACACAGTGGAATACTGTTTAGCTATAAAGAAGAATGAAATCTTGTGATTTGCAGTGATGTGGATGGAGCTAGAGAATATAATGCTAAGGAAAATAAATATATGATTTCACTCATAGGTGGAATTTAAGAAACAAAACAAACAAGCAAAGGAAAAAAATGAGAGAGTCAAAGCAAGAAACAGAATTTTAATTATAGAGAACGATCTGATGGCTACCAGAAGGGAGGGGGGTGAGGGGGTGGGTTAAATAGGTGATGGAATTTAAGGAACCCACTTGTGATGGGCACAGAGTGATGTATGGAACTGTTGAATTGCTATATTGTACATCTGAAACTAATATAACAGTGTATGTTAACTAACTGGAATTAAAATAAAAACTTAAAAAAAAGTGTGGGTTCTAAATTCACACTGTTTGGATTTAGAGCCTGGGTGTACCACTTACTTAGCTGTATGACCTGGAGTAAACTACTTAATCTGTTTGCACCTTGGTTTATTCATCTGTAGAATGACTCTAATAATAGTACTTACTTCCTAGGGTCAGTATGAGCATTAAATTAGTAATTATATGAAAAGCTCAAAACTCTTTGGCCCGTAGTAAATGCTATATACGTGCTATATATTTTCATTATTGACAAATCCCTCTTCAAATGGTGATGGGGAAGTGATGTTGCCCTAAAAGCATGTTCCATCAAATAAAGCTGCCCTAGAACATGGCCAGACTTCAAATTTTGCAGTAATCCTTCCCCAATCCTTCCCATTGACTACAGTCCACCACAGTAGGCTTAGTAATGATGTTAACTCAGAATTGTTTGATAGTGGGTGTGATTGATTGTCTAAGCATCCTAAGGACTAGGCAGAAGAGTGGGAATCTAGTTTCTAGTAGCTCAACCAATTTATCTTATTTGCTTTCTGGTGTGAAAAAATATCCGAAGCTCACTTTGTATGTTTCCTATTAAAGACTGAACTATTTTGGAGGACTTGAATTTTTTGGTGGAAAACAGTATTTGTCTGGGCCCTGGTGGTGTTCACTGCTGGGTTGGTCATTGTTTATTGTCTATACAGTATATGTTAATAGGTACAAATATATCTTGAGTGTTATATTGCTAATTCCTAATATTTCCAACTCCACTTTAGTCCTGTGGGATATTTACTTAATCTTATTAATCTTACAGCTGTTCCTCCATACTTCAGCACAGAAAATCCAAGTTCTCAACATTATTAGTCACTTACACTATTCCACAATATTCACAACGTTCTAGAAATGGCATTAACAATGCTATCACTAACAGAAGGTTACTATAAGCGGATAAAGTTTTTTTTTTTTCTTCATTTCATTTGTCCTTAGTGTATATCCCAGAGTCACTTATAGGAAATTACTTTGTTTTAAATGTTCCTTTACAGAGTTAAATCTAAAAGCAAGGTATACTCAAAGTAGTCTGTTGTTATTCTCATTTCTCCTCCATTTCTTCTTTTTACCCATAGGCACTTATTTTGCCTTTATGTGATTGTTTGTTTTGATCTATAATAGCATAGTACAGGGCATAATTTTTCTCCACCTTGCTTCTTCACTTAACAAAGCATCTTGGAGATCACTTCCTGAAAACACGGAGACATGTGTGCCATTCCTTTTTTAGCTGCATAGCACTCCCTTGTATGAATGTTTGAGTATAACCTAGTTTACTTAACCACAGTGGTGGACATATGTACTTTTGTCTATAGCTATTACACATAATGATGTAATTAATGGGCTTATAAATTGTAAATATATCTTTCTGGGGTTACTTTGTTGTTGTTTTGCAGTATTTTTTTTTGTTCTTGGTGGTGTTTTTGCCACTATGCCTTTGGTATATATTTCTAGATCAACCCTACTGGGCCAAGGGATAGATGCCTATGTAATTTTTCTAGCTATCCAAAATTTGCACTCCTACTACTGATGTATGATGACTATGTTTCCACTGGTGTGTCAACACAGTATATTGTCAAAATTTTTAATATTTGCCAAACTAATATGTGAGAAATAGCATCTCAGTGTAGTTTTGATTCACATTTCTTTTATTCTGAATGAGAGTAAGATTGAGTGGCATTTCTTTTTGAGTGCAAGGTATGTTCACATATGTAGTCCACTCAGCACAGTATGTTGAACACTCGGAACACTGCTAATATTTGATACATTTTAGGACACAGACTTCTTTCATGTTATTGTTGGTTTTTTCCACGTAGCTCCATGAGTGTCCTAAATAACCCTTCTGGTAGCTCTCCACCTTCACATTCTTTTCCCAAGGGGTTAAATCATGACTTAACATAACTGGCAAATGAGGAAGGAGAAATTGGTCATGAACAGCTGTCTTCTGCTTTGCCCTCTTCCTCTGAACCTGCTGCAGAGTGCATGTGCTCTTGAGAAGTTTACTTTTGTGTAAACGTAGTGTGAAAGATCTTTTCCCATAGCCTGTGACTGGGCACAAATGTTTGTCCAGTATTGGTATTCAATATGTAGGAGCCCAGTTTTTGCCTATAAATACAAGGAGGATATCTTTATTCCTGGGAGACAGATGCTACAATATTTAGGAATGAAGACTCATGAAGTTTGCAACATTTTTTTCAAATGGTTCCCTCAAAAAACTCCACAATAATAATACTTACTATTATATTTGTATTAACCTTTATCAGGGACAGAAAACAAAGAAGGTAGGGGTGCCTGGGTGGCTCAGTCAATTAAGCAGCTGCCTTTGGCTCAGGTCATGATCCCAGGGGTCTGGGATTGAGCCCCGCATCCAGCTCCCTGCTCGGTGAGGAGCCTGCTTCTCCCTCTCCCTCTGCTTGTTGCTCCCCTGCTTGTGCTCTCTTTCTCTCTCTCTGTCAAATAAATAAATAAAATCTTTAAAAAAGAAAAAGAAAACAAAGAAGGTAAAGTAATAATGATGGGCAAATTTAGGTGAAGAATATATGGGAGTTCATTGTGTTATTGTTGCAATTCTTCGTTAATGTAAATGGTTTTCAAATTAGTAATTAAAAAAATAAGTTGGCCATAAAATAAAAAAAATAAAAAAAGAGGAAAATAAAAGTCACTGAGATACGAGAGAAGAGAGATGATAAATAGGCTGCTAGGTTGTATTTATAAGAGCAGTATTGCCAATAAATGTCACTGAATAAATCCTAGAATAAAAAACATGACGTTTGTATTAGAAGGTTTAACAAATATCACAAATGAAAACCATGTATTTCTTTTCCTCAATTAATAAACAGAACTGTTAACTATGTGGTGAGATTAATATTCAGAACTAACAGCAATCAGTTAAAAGTGTTTATTTTTTAAAAATCTCTTTTATTTTCTACTGAAGATAATATTGATGTTTCTCAGTTCTCAACCTGTGAGATTCCTTTTATTTTGTTTCAGATTCATCCAAGGTCAAGCAGGGAAACAGATACTTTTATTTCATAGTCAAGCTCTGTGGACACAAACTTATCTCTGCTTTCAAAGAGATATGATTTGACCCCATGGTTTATAACCTAAATGATTTTCATTTGGCGATATACAAATGTAAATTCTTTATTTGGCAAACTGACAGTTGGGCTTTCTCTATTATTTAATGGAAACATTAGAAAGTAGCAAATATGCATAATTTGTTTCCTTTTTTATTGTATCTGGTATAAATTATCTTTTGGGATGAAATGCAAAAGGCCATGTGGTATCAAGTCCTAGGAACATATTACAACTTATCAAACATAAAATTGTGAAATGTAAAGGGATAATGATTACGTAACAAATGTCCACAAATCTTGGCCTAAAAACAGGGTATTTTTAAGAGTCTTATTTTCTTCTATTTATCAATATGTTATCAAAAACACCTCATTTTTTCTTATTATTTTACTTGTGGGGTTTTTTTTAGCTTTTAAAATAATTTGCCATTACTTTATAAAGTCTTCATAATCTAAACATCTATATAATGCACAGAAGAGCCCTCTCCCTCCCTCTCCCTCTGCTTGTTGCTCCCCTGCTTGTGTATATTGTATATTGTACTTTAATATGAAACGTAAATTTCTTAAAAATTTTTTAAAATATATCATTATTCTACTTGTAAATGAATCTGAAATTACTAAGAATGAAATCTGTTGAGGCACCTGGGTGGCTCAGTCAGTTAAGTGTCTGCCTTCGGTTCAGGTCATGATCTCTGGGTCCTGGGATTGAGCCCCATTGGGCTCCCGCTTCAGTGGGTAGTCTGCTTCTCCTTCTCTCTCTGCCCCTCCCCACCCCCACCCGTGCGCTAGTGCATGCTCTCTTTCTCTCAAATAAAATCTTACAAAAAAAAAAAAAAGAATGAAACCTATTGTGGAATATTTAATTCCATAGCAGACCAAAAAGTGTAAGGCTCATTCTAGCTCCAGTATCTACATTTGCTTTCTAAACTTTGTCCCTCCTGGGCAGTTGCTCTAGAACAATCCCTGTTGAACTACTCGCAGGTTGGCACCCTTCCCAGATGCTGATTGGGTTTCTTCAGTGGAAATGCAGCACCTCCCAATATAATTCTCTTTACCCTGCACCCAAGCCAGGTCAGCTTGAACCACAGTGCTGGCTCAGATCCCTGTGTGAGTCAGTGACAGACCTCCGTGTTCCTCAGCCTGCAGGAGAGTGGTGTCTAGGTCTCTGAATGATCTCTCGAAGCCCCTCTCCTTCATCCACCATGGGGAGGTTGCACATCACTCTGGCAACACATGCCAAAGGAATCCTCTCCAGGGTTTCTTCCGCCTCCCTTTGACAGTCTAGTACAGAGGGTAAAGCTAAGGGCAGAATAAACCAGTTTTACATCTTTTTCTTAGCATGTCTTTCAGAGGTGATACAGCACCTCGGGCTACAGGTCTATGTGGCAGCTGCTGTGCTATTCCTGTCCTTTGTATATACTGCCAAAACTCTGTTCAGAGTCCATTTTAACACCTTCTTAGCTTTTCTTCAACTAATCAAAGTCAGTTTCTATTGTTTATGTTTGAAAGAACCTTAATTAATATAAACAACTTCAATGAATATATCTTGCTATGCAGCCAAGAGGTGTATATTGGGTGCACACACATGAGACACAGCTCTCTCAGTGGCCATGGATCTAAGGGAGAACAGCCTTGAATTTCATTGGACGTAAAACGTGAAGTTAAAGAAAGCAACAAAACAGAACTTAAAGGAACCCCAGGGCTAAAGGCTAAAGAAATGAGGTATTTAAGAACAATTTAGATAGAGATGTGTTAAATTCTGCTATAATAAGTTAGGTTGTGTTATTTCAGACAATGAATACATATGACTGTGATTTGGGTGATACATTTCAGGGAACTGGAGGTTTCCTGACCAGACTAAAAGTCAGATGCTTGTTTTTTAAAGATGTATATATTTTATTTTGAGAGAAAGAGAGAGAGGGCAAAGAGAGAGAGAGAGAATCCCAAGCAGACTCTACAGAGAGAGCAGAACCTGAAGCAGGGCCTAATCCCACGACCCTGAGATCATGACCTGAGCCAAAATCAAGAGTTGGGTCACTTATTTATTTTTTTTAAAGATTTTATTTATTTATTTGTCAGAGAGAGAGAGCGCACAAGCAGGAGGGGCAGCAGGCAGAGGAAGAGGGAGAAGCAGGCTTCCCCAAGCAGGGAGTCCGATGCGGGGCTCGATCCCAGGAACTTGGGATCATGACCTGAGCCAAAGGCATTTGCTTAACTGACTGAGCCACACAGGCATCCCAAGAGTTGGGTCACTTAATCAACTGCACCACCCAGGCGCCACTGAAAGTCAGATGCTTGTTGATTCTCAGTAATCAGTTAACCTCACAAGGTCTGATGCTTCAGTTACAAAATGAGCAAGTGGTAACTACAATCACATTTGATTGAAACATTCTAAACATTTTAGTATTTTGTGACTTATTTTAAGATGTGTTCATATTGTAGTCTTGAGCTTAAGTACCTAGTTTAACTAGATAACTGTCTATAATTTAATTAATTAATTCAATAAATGTTTTTGAACTTTCAGTATGTGCCAGGCTTTTTTCTGGGAACTTGGGGCTCATTTGGTAGATATATCAAATAGACAATCTAGCCCTATCCAATAGACAATAAACAATAAATACAATCAAAAATAAATTTCTAGTAAGCTAAAATGTGCTGAGGGCTATGGAAGAAAACATGGAATAGGATGAAGGGGCTCAGGAGTGGAAGTAGGTTGGGAAGTTACGGTTTAAATAGGATTGTCAGAGTAGCTTCCTTGAGAAAGTGACATTTGAGCTGACTTGAAAATGAGCTGCTGAAATATGATAAGAGGCAAAGGGCTTTCTGGACATATCATTCCAAGTTCAAAGGCCTGAGGTGAGCTACCCTAGCCTATCCTTATAGGCTGAATAATAATAAGGTTTAATAGTAAGGATGCATGACTGGAGCCTAGGAGAATGAGGACAGCAGATAGAGACAAAGTCAGAGAGATATGGGTGGGGATAGAAACAAGAGAGGGCAGAGTATTAAAGTGAAATAAAATCCACAGACGTGTGGGCAGTAAGAGCAGAAGACACACAATTCTGAAAATGCCTCCAAGCCTTAGTTTTGGTCTTGTTCAGAGTGCATTTCCTTTCCCAAGGAACAAGTAGACTCATAAAATAACATGATATGCAGAGGTCATGTGTCTGCTAATTGTTTCTGCTCAGCTCAATTTGTCCCACAGAAGCTGAAATGTAGAAGAGAGGTAAAGGACAAAATACTGGCAAAAAGAATTAATGTAAATGAAAATCAGTCCTTTAGTATCAAGAACATTTGGAAAATTGACTACCTGTCTTCTTTTTTGAAGTAATTGGCTCAGTTTTCTTATATTACTTTAGAGAAATTAATGTTCCAAAATAATTATTGATAAATTATCTATTATTAATAATTACAAAATTGACAATTTTAGTGGGCTTCAATGACAACCATTAATATAAAAGATCCAAGACTACCAGTATGACCCCTTCATCTGCTAACATATCCAGGTGACAGACGATGCTCAAATCCTATTGGATTATTAGTTCTGAAATGCTATTTAGCTAATTTTTGAGAGGATTTCTAAAAATCTCAGGCAGATTGTTCTTCAGAAGTTAGGCAAGGGACATTTTACTTATAAATTGCATCTTATTCCTTAAGATATAGTGCTATTGGAAAACAGAAGAGAACATTTGTATTTCTCATTGCAGGGGATGTGAGAAGTGGGGATAAGAAGCATGTCTTGTTCCATTTAAGGAAAAAAGAGAACTTAAAGTAGCTTCTTATTCATTATAAGGAGTATTCTTTCCCTTTTTCTTTGAAGACAATTATTATGCTTTTCAGTTAGACAATAAATATAGAGCTCTTCGTTTAAAACAATGTTTTATTCCACTTTGGTGGAAACTAATAAACACAATAAATAAAGTAATGGAGTTAATCATTATATGCAATGTACTGGGATCTCTGTTTTATAGATACAGAAAATAAAATAGAGTAAGATTTAATCTCTATTTATTGATTGGTATGAAGTGGTTGTGGAATACGTCTATATACTAGGCATCTGAACCAAGGAGAATTTCGTTCCTTACTTTATCACAGGTAGCCTCTGATAATTTAAGATTATTTATTAATTATTTGTCCACAATGCACAAAAACTGAAGGTGTTTATTAGTCTTAGAATAATTTTGTGGAAATGCAGATTTTTTGTCAACTTGCAAAGGAAATTTTAAGAAAATATTATTAAAGTTCATACAAATCTTTCATTCTTGTTAAGTGGTAAAATGTCTACAGCAAAAAAATGTTACCTAAAATATGATATACCTAAATTTGATATAATATTTTGACTTAGAAAAAATAAATAAAACTTAATGAAAAGCTGTTTCAATTATCCTATTTAAATTATTACTGCCTCTGATGCAGAGCACACATCTTTTAGTTAGAGGGAAACTATTTTCCATTTTAAAATTATCATTAACATCTACAGCATGGTCATTGCTTTTACTATACCACTGTTACAGAATTTTATATCTCTGAATTATCCAACCACATTCTTCTGTGTGTCTGAATGAGATTTTGTTAACTTCATAACATGGTTCTAATACATGTGCAGATACCAGCCAGTTAATAAACAGGGGACCAGAGGCAAAGGCTCCTGAATTCTGGGCAGTGCTGCACTGCATAAGAACAAGGCATTTATCAAACTGTCTTATAGACATCCTGTTAATCTAAATGTGTCTGGATTAAAGTAACAGCAATTTATTTCACCATTTCATCACTTGTGAAGTTTGCAGATTAGTATTTCATCATTTTAAATGCATAATTATTATCCTTTGCTCCATGCTTTCTCACAGGTCCTCTGAAGGACAGTAAAGTATTACAATCATATTTTCGGTGCTAATTTTTTTCTCTCAGTCTTACACACAGATGAAAATATACTGTGTGCAGTATATGAGAGTGCACACAAGGGGAGGAGATAAATTCTGCCTAAATATTTAGATTAAATCCTTCTGTTTTACTAATATATGCAATTAGCTTCATTGGAAGTTATCCTTCCACCTCTTTTGTAGATTTATACCATTTCTGGTTGTGTCTTGAAGGAATGCTGAGCACCTCAATGCATATATATCAGTGCAAACTGTGCCTTTCCCCCCCAGTTATAATCCATGTAACAACTTATAACATATTGGTAAAGATTAACTTTTTAGAACAGCTCTGTATTTTTTAATGAGTACACTACTAAGTCATTAAATAATATTAAATATCGCATTAGTTATACAGAAAATATAGTAGCCTTGAAATACTGGTTTAATACACTTAAAAGAAAAAAAAATTGCCCACTTCTATGCTATCTTAAATATTCATTTTTTTTTAAGCTGGGGCCAGTTATCTCTTACATGTATTTGAAATCCTAGTAAAAAAAAATCCAAGATTCTCATCCCACTGAGTTAAATTGATGCCCTGATATCAATTAGTTTTATTATGTATAAAATTCCTAATAACATTAGCAGATTAAAAAATACTATAAAATATCTCAGAAAGGACTACTTATAGTTTGCTTGGCATATTTAACCTTATTTACATTTTCTGTTTCTATATAGGCTAAAGATTTATTGTATATTCTTTAGAATGTCCTTTTCACGTTATTTGTCCCAGGTCAATGTAAGAGAGGATTTGTTTTAATTGTGGTTTGCACTCCTTTAGGAAAATGCCATATTCTTATTTGCACAGGGAGGGAGAATTATAAAGCTAGCCACATAACTTAGTTTAGTGTAAAAGAAGCTTTAACTAAAATTAAATTAGATGAGCTCTGGTGTGGGGTAGAAGGCTTTCGTTCACCTTTTGCTTCCAAACTGGGAATGTCCCCCATAAGTAATCCACTTCCCAACATTCAATATCCCTAATATAGTCCCTTGGTTTTCATAATGACTTGTCTAATATCAAAGGAAAAGGAGAAAATTAAAGATGTATCTCTTATGTATCTGTATTATAAAGGTGTGCATTACTGAGGGTTGAAATGGAAAAAGGCAAAAAATGCATCTATCACGATCTTTTAGAATAAAATCTGTATTTCTGAAAATTTCTTATTGATCTGGATATGACTTTATTTATTTAACTAAATATATGGATATATTGAGAAGTTATTGTACCAGGCATTGTTCCAGATTCTAGGGAGTAAAACCGATAAAATTCCTGGCTCACAGTTTGCTTTTCAGTGGGGGTAGATGTGATACACACAGTTCCATCCTCCAGCTCCTCACCTCCACCTCCATCCTGAAGGCACACATTCCCTAGGCCTCCATCGGTAGCCGTCTTCTCCTCCTGCTTCACATTCTGTACTGACCAATCTCCGTAGTAACTATCCACTGTGCCTTAATGTTTTCAAACCTACAATTAACATCTGCACCACTCTGATATGCCTTATCTGATCATTTACTGAACAGTCAATATGAATGTCCCACAGGTATTGTAAGCACAAAGTACAAAATAAGAACTCAATATATTTGCCCCCACACCTTCTCTCATGTCGACCTGACTTTGTTTAGCATATATCCATTATTAAACCAACTGTCTCCCAGTCTCTACCTACTCATTTTTTTTCACTGCCCTTGCTCTAATTTTGGCCATGTCAACCAACAAAGCTAGTATAACATATAAAAATAATAATATTATAATGTAAAAATAATATGATATGATACAATATGATACAATGTAATATAATGCAACAAATGAGTTTAACTCTAATCTCACTATAGCCTCTTACACTAAAACTAATCCCATCGTGATTACTGAAAGAACTATGATTTGAAAATGTCTACATCATCATAATTCTTTTCTACTTAAATCTTTCCATGGCTTCCGGTAAAAAGCAATATTATTTAGCATGGCATAAAAGGCACTTCATATCTGTCATCTATTTGTGTCATATCCTGCCACCTCCCTATGTTCCCCAGAAGAACACCATCAGTTTAGCATGATTGTACAGCTCTTCCATTTTCCCCATCTCTCACCTTGTTTCTTCTGTCTAGAAGTTTATTTCTGTATTTCTCTGAACATATTTTGTGTGTGTGTGTATGTGTGTTTAGTTACTTGACTCTTTAAACAGTGATATGCTTTATAAAATTACTAAATCATTTTTACTTATTTTCTACAGCATTTTCCTGGATTTATTTATTTTATTCCTCCAAGAGTGTTGTTCTCAAAGTGGGTCTTTGAGTGGATAATTTTCTGGGCTCTCATATACCTACCACTTAAATTAAATGCAGCTGGATATATAATTCTGGGTTCAAAGTTATTTTCCATCAACCACTTTAAAATTATTACTCAATTTTTTTTATATCCGGTATTGCTATTGAGAATTCTGATGCCAGTCTGAGTCTTACTACTCTGTAAGAGCTTTTCTGGAAGCTTTTATTTCATTTTAAGGTTATAAGGGTATATTAGTTTTTCTTTATGTAAAATGCATTACACTCTATGAGTCATTTCAACCTGAGGTATTTAATATTGCTTTAATTATCTGAAATTCATTGTTATTTTCTCAAATATCTCCTCCTATGTGTATGTATTTAAGAATATACCTGTGTCTGTATTTATTTTCTTTTCTTCAGTAACTCATTATCTGTATATATCTTCTATTCTATATATCTCTTACGCTTTATTTTTTATTTTATTTTATTTTTTTTTAAAGATTTTATTTATTTGACAGAGAGAGAGAGAGCACAAGTAGGCAGAACAGCAGGGAGAGGGAGAGGAAGAAGCAAGCTCTCCACTGAGCAGGGAGCCTGACGTGGGGCTCAATCCCAGGACCCTGGGATCATGACCTGAGCCGAAGGCAGCCGCTTAACCGACTGAGCCACCCAGGCGCCCCTCTTACGCTTTATTTTTATATCATATATCTTTCTATCTATCCTTTTCATTTGCCTTCTTGTATAGTAATTCACACTGATCATCCTGCTTGCTAATTTTTCTTCCATTGTATCATATCTTTTGTTCTTTTTTCAGTCATTATAATGTATATAACTCATATTTTCCTTGGGTATTTGAATGACTTCTTGCTCCTGTTTGGTTTATGAATATCCTCTCTTGTCATTTTGAGAATATTTATTATAGTAAATATATTTATCAACATGTTTCAATAATCTTGCTTCATGCTTTATGTGTCATTCAGAGAGTTTTCTTTCTTTTAATGTGTTTAAACTCTTATCCTGTGGCCTCGCAACTTCAGATAAAAACTATTCTGGGGGCAGCTGGGTGGCTCAGTTGGTTAAGCATCTGACTCTTGATTACAGCTCAGGTCTTGATTACAGGGTCGTGAGTTTCAAGCCCTGAGTTGGGCTCCACGCTGGGTGTGGAGCTTACTTAAAAAACAGAACAGAACAGAACAAAACAAAACAAAACAATTGTTCTGCCCGCTAAGGGTTACTGGGGAGACTGCTAGGAATGCAGTGGCAAATAGAGAGATTCTCTGTATGGAACTTAAATCTTTAGTTCCTTTAAAAAAACATTTTACTGAGGAATGATAGACATACAAAATGTATACATATTTAATGTATACAATTTAATGATTTGGGAGGTAAATTTACATCAGTGAAACCATCACCACAATCAATGCCATAAACATATAATTGTCCTCAGAGAATGTGGCCTTCAGAGAAAATTCAGAGTTTCATGCACCAGAAGTTCTCTGAGAAGAGAATGTGCAAACCTAGCAGTAATATATGAAAATAATTTTCTAGTGAGATTATATGGTGGCTGACACAAATGTTACTTAGTTTTGATAAATTATTTAAATTTTAGAGACACATATTGCAGGTAAAAATAACTAAATTCAGGGGCACCTGGGTGGCTCAGTCGGTTAAGTGTCTGCCTTTGGCTCAGGTCATGATACCAAGGTCCTGGGATGGAGCCCCATATCAGGCTCCCTGCTCAGCGGAGAGCCTGCTTCTCCCTCTCCCTCTGCCTGCTTGTGCTCCCTCTCTCTATCTCTCTGTCAAATAAAATCTTAAAAAAAAAATTAATTCAATTATAGCTAGTGTTAGGTTGTGAACATTTAGGATATTTTTGTTAAAATTTTACAAATCAAATTATTCATTTCCTGGGGATTTTCAATCTCTAGTCAGTGGGAAAAGTTTTTATATAATTTTAATGTTCATTCTGCACAAAAACCTTAATAAGAGGAATTTAGTTTATTTATTTTTCATCCTGTATAAAACTGGGATTTTGCATGAACCCATTAGCTTGTCACCAGACATTATTTTGATTCTTTATGGAGACTGCTTTTGAAATGGTTTGATATTTCTAGCTGAAAGTCAAACAAGGTTTAAAATGCAAGACTGAGTTAGGCAAATCTTAATAGCTTCTGATGAGAAAGGATTACACCAATCTGGTGGAAAAAATGCTTCTCTGCTGCTCCAGTTATAGTTAGGATTTTACTAAGGGAGATTGTAAATGTCCCTATGGGATAAAGCTATGAGAATAACAACACCATTATTGTACAAACGTTGCTTGGATTTTAGTCCCTTGAGAAGGTTTTGATTGTGTGTATGTGTGTTGCAGAAGCAGGTATACAGAAAAAGATGTATCTGTCTTTTTAACAGGGAAGGCTAGGACATTGAAATACACAGGTGCTACACACACACACACACACACACACACACTCAGATGTAGTGGAAATTGTTGGGTGCTGCCCAGATCCTCCTGCCACTAGAATGTAGGCATCCAAAGGCTTTTAGCTGAATCCCTTCCTGCAATTGGGAACAGCCTCAGCCAAGGTCATATCTCTTCTCTAGGAGTAGCCCACACAATGGCTGGTCCATGCTGGGGTACGAAGTTGCCACCCCTTCTCTCTATTCATTACATTTCCGCTGAGAACCATTCCTATTTCAGAGACCCATGGGATTGCCTGAGACTTCTGTCTCAATTGTATCAGCAGTTCAATTTCTCCAACTGCTCAATTCTGTTTCTTCTCTCCTTTCCAGGCAGTGTTCCTGAGAGCACATCCTCCAAAATTCCTGCATTCAGATCTGCATCTCATCAGTTTGTCTTGGAAAAAATCTGACCTATAGCACACTATGTGACATTTCCCACTGGAATTTTGCGTCTGCCATTGGAAGTCTTGGGCTTTCTTCTGTGGTTCAGTATTTCTTAGCTCTCATAGCCCGCAGTACTAAAGGTTATTGAAATTTATCCAACAGATAATGAGAATTACCTTCTATTACAGGAGAAAAAAAGATTACCCAGATACATGAAATAGTTTTTTAGGACTCTCCTCTCTTGACATTTCTATTTACTACATATTATTGCATCTACCTTTCACTTTGTAACACAAATACTTTCTTTGGGCTAGAGGGGTTTGTTGAACAATAATTTCATTGGTTATATGGAAATTTACAGATCAACGCTGTGATACTAAAAAGGGTATAAGAGGTTCATAAATATATTTAAGCGTAGTGTTGGACGTGTACGCTGAGATTGGTTCTTTCTCTCTCTTCTTCATTAATCTATTCATCTATCTTTGGACAGTTTCTCTAGAAGTAGAATCAGACATGAGGAATTCTTGTACAAATAATTTCTTATGAGGGTGCTCTCAGCAAAAGCTAAATAGGGAATCAGGTCAAAGAAGGGAGAAATCTAAGATGGTTGTAGCTGTCCTGGAAACTCGCTGCAGTTTGATCCATGAGGGATGTTCTGTAGCACAAACTGCACAATAGAATTAATCTTACACCTTGAGGCAATTATTCCACACCAGTCAATCATTGGCCAAAGTCTGAGATTTGAAGGGCATAGAAACAAATCTCAACAATCCTCAAGGAAAGGGGTAGCTACGAAATGTTATCTGGGCCAACACTTTCAACAGTGTGAAATGGAAGCACTGTGGCATATCTTGTAAAGGAAGGCAAAAAGGGCAATAACAACATCCACCCTATCATCAATCTGTTTATCATCCATTCATTTATCCATCCAAAAGATGCACTGAGTATATATCTTGCAAGGTTCTGGGAATGAAAAAAAAATGGGCCCTTGATCTGAAAGAACATGCAGATTGATTAAAAGGCAATTAAGGGGCGCCTGGGTGGCTCAGTCGTTAAGCGTCTGCCTTCGGCTCAGGTCATGATCCCAGGGTCCTGGGATCAAGCCCCATATCAGGCTCCCTGCTCTGCGGGAAGCCTGCTTCTCCCTCTCCCACTCTCCCTGCTTGTGTTCCCTCTCTTGCTGTGCCTCTCTCTGTCAGATAAATAAATAAAATCTAAAAAAAAAAAAAAGGCAATTAAAACCCAGAAAAATATGTTCTTTTATAGAAGTCTAACTAGGAGCTCTGTGCAAAGTTAGGTCACTCCTAATTCTTCTTGTATAAATGAGGTTATAGAAAGTTTCTTAAAAAAGATGCAATTGTTAATAGTAATGACAAAAGAAGGTCATTAGTTACTAATAAGGATGAAGGAAGGAACAATGATTGGCAGAACAGAAGTTAAGTTATTATTGTTCATTCTTGACAGAGAAAAGCCTAATCAAATTAAATATTTCTTTGGGCCTATTTTGTTATTTGGTGAGGAAGTGAACAGTGTTTGGGTGTTTGTGAAGGACTCGATGAACTAGATCAGAGGGTTCTCTTGTGTTCTCTTGGCTTAGAATTACTCTGTTAGACCTAAAGCTATATCCCAAGGAAAAGGAGCATCAGAGTTTAAAGAAAGCTATTATGATGAGAGATTCTCTACTTAGTCACTTGACTTAGTAATGTTTAATAGGTTTCCTAATATTTTTCCTATTAAACCCCCACAAGTCTTAGGTTTGACATAACTACATTGGGTTGGAAATTAATAGTGACCACTGAAATGGATCTTTAGGTTGATTAGCCAAGTAGGGAAAAAAAAAAAAACTACATTTATTTGAAACCTAAGTGCACTTTCTAGACAAGAGTTTGGGCTAAGGTAATGTTGAGACTCTGTCACAAGAAGACTTCATTGTGTATGTTAAAAATAGAACTGATACGATCTATCTTTGTTTTATAATACAGCTCTGCATGAGGAGAGGATTTCTTAGGTAGAGAAACTTAGAGAGAGGGATATTAGTTAACTGTCCATTTCATTTCCATGACCTAACTCAAAATGATTCAGTTACCTTTTTACTTACAAATGAGGGGAGCAAAGCCATTACTGCTCTGCCATCAGTGGATTTATTTATGCTTTTTTTTTTTTTTTTTTTGTAGTGGACTCAAGTTAGTTTTGCCTTTCTATATTCCCTTTTGTTCATAAAAACAACTCAATTCTTTTCTCTGTGTACCCACTACTCCTTCATTTTAAATTCATGTATTAATGGCTGGGCTTACAGGTCTGGTCAATTAGATTCTCAGTAACTGATTCAAGGATGTACGTGTGCTTTATTCCAAGCCAAGAATAATTAGCCTCAGGAATTTTGCAAGGCACTATCAGAAAAGAAACATACTCTTTTTCTCGGAGTTTAACAAATCATAAAATGCAAGTCTATTTGATACTGACTATCTTTGATACTTTGTCGGGGAAAGCCTTCTCAGATTCAAGCCAATATAGAAGAAAACAGTTGGGGAGCCCCTTCCACACAATCACGCTGAGCTAGTACCTGCGCCTGGAATCCAGCTGCAACCTCAGCCGCACCTGCCGCCTGCCACTGCCTCTGGACCATGGATCCCCACAAAGTGAGCAAGCTTCGGGCCTTCGTGAAAATGTGTAAGCAGGATCCGAGCATTCTGCACACTGAGGAAATGTGCTTCCTGCAGGAGTGGGTGGAGAGCATGGGGGTTAAAATACCACCTGCCCCTCATAAAACTAAATCAGAAGACAATATCAAGGAAGAAAAAACAGATAGTAAGAAGGCAGAGAAAAACATAAAGACAGACGAACCATCAAGTGAGGAAAGTGATCTAGAAATTGACAATGAAGGTGTGAATGGACAAGATACTGATGCCCCTCAAGAAATGGGAGATGAAAATGTAGAGATAACCGAGGAAATGATGGATCAGGCAAATGATAAAAAAGTGGCTGGCATTGATGCCCTAAATGATGGTGAACTACAGAAAGCCATTGACTTGTTCACAGATGCCATCAAACTGAGTCCTCGCTTGGCCATTCTGTATGCCAAAAGAGCCAGTGTCCTCACCAAATTACAGAAGCCAAATGCTGCCATTAGAGACTGACAGAGCTATTGAAATAAATCCTGATTCAGCTCAACCTTATAAGTGGCGAGGGAAAGTACACAGACTTCTGGGCCGTTGGGAAGAAGCAGCACATGATCTTGCCCTTGCTTATAAACTGGATTATGATGAAGATGCTAGTGCAATGCTGAAAGAAGTTCAACCGAGGGCCCAGAAAATTGCTGAACGTTGGAGAAAGAATGAGCGAAAACATGAAGAGTGAGAGATCAAAGAATAGAAAGGGTTAAGAAGGCTCAGGAAGAACATGAGAGAGCCCAGAGGGAGAAAGAAGCCAGAAGACAATCAGGAGCTCAGTATGGCTCTTTCCCAGGTGGCTTTCCTGGGGGAATGCCTGGTAATTTTCCTGCAGGAATGCCTGGAATGGCAGGGGGGAATGCCTGGAATGCCTGGGCTCAATGAAATTCTTAGTGATCCAGAGGTTCTTGCAGCCATGCAGGATCCAGAATTTATGGTGGCCTTCCAGGATGTGGCCCAGAACCCAGCGAATATGTCAAAATATCAGAGCAATCCAAAGGTTATGAATCTCATCAGTAAATTGTCAGCCAAATTTGGAGGTCAAGCATAATGCCCTTCTGACAAATAAAGCCCTTGCTGAAGGAAAAGCATTGATCACCTAATGGATGTTGCAATAATACAAACCAGTGTACCTCTGACCTTCTCATGAAGAAAGATGGGGTACTGTGAAGAGAATCCCTACCCCTCTGCCCCACATGCAACTGAAACATTCTATAGTGGTTTGCCATTAGGGTATTCATTCATATAATGTTTTCCTACTAGGAATTGCAAACTTTAAACACTTTTTAAACCTTAAAAATATTTAAAAACATATTAAAAGGGTGTGTTAGTCCCTAAAAAAAACAACAAAACAAAAATCAGATGGGAAGATGTCATTTCCTAAAGACATAATTTTACAACCTCAACAGACAATAGAGTCATGTCTGAAGTCCATCTAGTTATAGACTTTCTAGTACATGAAAATTCCTTTTGGTAAATAAGCCAGACTGAGTTGTGTTTCAATTTCTTAGAGTCAAAAGAGCTCTGACTCATAAACTTACTTCCAATCAAAGCTCCAAACTGCCGCATGTCTGCCCACTCTTTTTTTTTTTTAATTTTTTTTTAATTTATTCATGAAAGTCAGAGAGAGAGAGAGAGGCAGAGGCAGAGGGAGAGAAGCAGGCTCCCCGCCCAGCAGGGAGCCCGATGCAGGACTCGATCCCAGGACCCCGGGATCATGGCTTGAGCCGAAGGCAGACGCTTAACCATCTGAGCCACCCAGGTTGCCCCATGTCTGCCCACTCTTAACTCAGAACATCACTGGCTTCTCATCTCTTCATTAGTAATTTTTCTTGTTTGGTTGTAGTAATACTATTTTGGGTTGATTACTTCAGCCCAAATCTGGAACCATTAGTAAGAAGTTGTGCCATACATAATTCCACCATACAAAGCTGTGATCATACAAAGTCATTTGAGGAATTGTCCAATTGTCTTGCAAACTCCACCTCCCTCCCCAAGGTTCATTCTTATATGAAGATGCAAAATTAGAGGAAACTCACAGCAAGTCAGGTCATTAACTGATGAAGGCATGAACACAGATGATTTGAGAGCTCTTTAAGAGGCCACTGGATATTGGAAATGAAGGACAAGAGCAGAATTTATAATGACTTTGGCCTTCTTTGGTACCCAGGTGAGTAACAGCGCCATTAGGAAAAAGTCTTAGGGAAAGATAATATAATTCTGGGTGTATGTCTTTCTATCTCAACTATCCAAAAGCTAGTTTAATTTACTTCTCCATGTATTATAATGATCTCATTGCTGGTTTCCTCACATCTACTCTTGTTCCCTGCTAGCTGAAGGGCAGGGAGAATTTTCAAAATCCAAGCCTGGATATTAATCTCTTTTGCTTCAAGCCCTTTAAAGACTTCAAATGTTTTAAGGAGAAGCAAAAAAAGAATCCTTAACATGAACTTCAATTTCTAGGGGAATACTCTTCCAAAGGCACTGCAGAGTTCACCATCATCAAAGAAATAAATTTAGTGACATCAAGGGAAATTATGTAAATAGCATAATAGCACAGTCTGCCACCTTCTTGCCTGTCAGCCTCAGTCAGCCTACACTTTTCCCCTCTGGTAACTCACTGCCCCTTGGCAATCCCAGGTCCTCAGCACACCCAAGTCCCTCTACTCCTGGGGCTTTTAAGCATGCCTTCGCTCTGGTGGAGCAACCCAGCCTCCCACATCCCATTTCCCAAGTTAATTTTACTTAGTTTCCTAACATCCCTCACTAGAGCAAATCCTCCTATTAAATCGACTTTGTAGTTTTTACCAGATCTGCAGTTCTGTGATGATTCATGTGATTATTTGATTATTAAATGCATTTCTCACTGCACTGTGTGCTCCATGAAGGTAGAGACCATATAAGTTTTAGTTTGCCATTATATTCAGTGTCTTGTGAATGCCTGGCTCATCAGAAATCCCTCATATGTATTTATTTCTTAAATAAATGAGTATTTTTTGAGAGCATATATATTTTTGTTAAAATCTATTCTTGCTCGCCTTTGCATGTTTGAGTCCATAAGGATCAGCATTTAAAAAAAAAAAATTCTTCTCCCTCCTACAGCTCTGCCTTAGTTTCATTTTTATATATCACTGAGATGAATCCCTTCCTTTCTCCTTTGACAATAAATGCTTATGCCAAATATTAGTTGGTAGGATTTTGAATCCTAAACATATTATGTAATGTTTGTGTGTAGTTCCATGGATGGCATTGCTCTCAATTTAGGCAAGATTACTGATAACATTCCTTTGGTTAAGGAATTAATTTTTCTCACTGCAATTTATTTACCCTGGGAATGTCAGAAAACTCACTATTCAGAGGTTTCTTAATCTCTTGCCATTAAAAATGACAATTTATGTGGTAGGAATGGTAGCACAAAGGAATGTCATTTATTTCTGCAAGGTTTATGTAATGGACAGAGTGCAGACAGCAGATAAAGCTGAATATTTGTGCCTGGGATAGAGAATATTTTAATTGCAAATTCACCAGTAGAGGAATTCTTGTCACTACCTTAGAGGAGAATAAATAGATGATCTCCCTCTTACTTCCACATGCATACTTATGAACTTTATCGGAGAATCAGGCTAGACATAACTGTGCTGTTTAACTATTTCTATCCCGGGAAGTGTTTTAGCTAACTCATTAGCTACAATATATCTACTCTGGGGAGATCTCTGTAGAATTTGCTATTGATGATGGCTTTGCTATGTTAGGATGCCCAGTTTGCACTACTGGAAAGTGATTGGAAGAGAGAAAATAAATAGTTAGTGCATAAGATTATAAACACTAGCATTTCTCAGGTTTTTGCTGACTGGATTTACAGGTATTCATGTAAGGTTTTTAATTTTCTAGATTATAGTGCTTATGACATTTCTGGTACTATTCCATACAAAATTAACTTATCGAATGCCCATGAATTATCAGACATTATTATAACCCTTCAGAAGAGGAAACTGAGGCATAGGGAGGATAACTTGCCTGAGGTCCAACAGCTCGTGAGTGCTGGCACCAGGACTGGATCTCAGCAATCTGGTGTCAGAGTCCATGTCCTTCACCACTATCCAGCATTCGTTCTTGTTTATCATAGATTCATTTGTTTTGTTTTGCATGGATCTCTAAAATTCACCATGGCTTCAACTCAGATTAAAAACAAGAGTCTTAAGAAAAGTACAATCCAGTTAATGTTCATTTTACCTGCACATATTTACTTTAAAAAACTACTTGAAAGTGCACTGCTTGCTTCCCCTCTTTGTCAGTAAACTCCAAAATAGTTGCAACTTGATCTCCCTTCTCATACACTCTTCATCCAATAGGATGTTGATAGTCTCTCCATGAGGATGGGGCTGATGTTGTCTCCCTTTAAGTCTGTGCTTCGGACATGTGCTTACAGTGAAAGTAACCAAGAAGAGGTCATTAAAGATGATGTAACTTCTGCCTGGTCATCCTGAGGTGCCTGATCTTGGAGCCAGTCACTATGCTGTGATGAAGCCCAGACCACATGAAGAGGACACATGCTGTTGTTCTGGTCTTCAAAATCAGATGAGATCTCAGCCAACAGACAGAATCAGCCACCAGACATGTAGGTTAATACCACTACAGATGATTCCTGTCCCCAGTTTTTCAGTCTTTCCAGCTGAGACCTCAGCCATTGAAGATCAGAAATAAATTATCCCTTTTGTTCTCTGTCTGAATTCCGGACTTAAAAGGTCTGGAGGATAATAAAGTCATTTATGCCACTAAGATTTTAGGTTGGTTTGTTCCTCAGCATTAAATAACTGGAACAATAAAATAGGGCTAATATCTCTCGCTTTTTATAAGGCATATAATTAATTAATATCTGAATTAGTAGTGTAATTAGAATTTTTCATTATAGTTAAATCCTAGATGAACTTTAAAATCACTTTAAATCAAGAGCATCTAATTTTTTAAAAAGAGTGAGAATTTAGGGGCATCTGGGTGGCTCAGTCGGTTAAGCGTCTGCCTTCGGCTCAGGTCATGATCCCAGGGTCCTGGGATGGAGGCCCGCATCAGGCTCCCTGCTCAGCGGGAAGCCTGCTTCTCCCTCTCCCACTACCCCCCTGCTTGTGTTCCCTCTCTCGCTGTCTCTCTCTCTGTCAAATAAATTAAAAAAAAAAAAAAAGAAGAAGAAGAAGAGTGAGAATTTAAATTTGAATTTTAGGGAAAAGTTTTTTACTTTTGCTATATTAATTACTTAGGTATTTTTTTGTATTATCTCTTCTTAAATGTTTTGTGCCTCATTTTCTTTCTCTTTCAAATTCTTAGCTGCTAAAATCATGTTTTTTTATTATGATGAATACTCATAAACTTTTGCAGAGTACACTTTCTCTCATGGCCATGCAAGCATATTTGAATGATGAAGGCTTAACCATGTGCTCTGATATGCCTACCAAACTCTAGTATGAAGAAGTACATTCAAGGTCACTGGCATCTAAGATTGAAACTAATTTTACTTCAAATATTATCACTGGAAACTGCACTTCAATGAGGTATTTATTTTTCCAGCAATTTGAAGTATTCAATAGTAAATATTCTGGGACTGTGGAAGAGCAGTATCAAAGGAAATTGTCTGAGTGATTTTCAACTAAAAAAAAAATAATGAGAGTAGTGTGTGTGTGTGTGTGTGTGTGTGTGTGTTTTGAGACTGAATCTTCTTAAGCAGAGCATCTTAATCTAAGACTGTCCATGACTTAAAATATTGGAATAATTCAAGTTTACTGGAACTAAGTTTTAGTGCAATTTGTAAGGTTTTACTTGAATATGTTAAGTACCTGATTAAGATACATGAATATTTTATTTTGATATTCTTTAAGGATGCTAAAGTTTTTCAGTGTGTTGACAATTTTATGTGATATATTCATATGCTTTAATCTCTTAAGTATATAAATCTCTTGACATTTTTTAAAATGTGAGGTTTAAAAAAGAAAACAATCACAAATATATTTAAATAGCTGTAATAATTTTTTTCATCTCATCACTACAAAATGGCAGACATCACATATTCTAAACAAAAGCTAGCAAGAGAATGGAAAGTGGAAGTGAGAAATGTTAATTAGTGCATGTGTTCAGGTAGAAATAAATGGGTATATTAATTAAAAATCAACAGCAATATAAAACAAGTAGTAATAGTTTTTTGGGGGGTTTCCTTTCTTTATTTAAATTCAATTAATTAACATATAGTGTATTATTAGTTTCAGAGGTAGAGTTCAGTGATTTATCAGTTGCATAGAACACCCAGTGCTCATTCCTTCACGTGCCCATCACCCAGTTACCCCATTCCCCCCAACCCACCTCCCTTCCAGCAACCCTCAGTTTCTTTCCTATGCTTAAGAGTCTCTTATGGTTTGTCCCATTCTCTGATTTCATCTTGTTTTATTCTTCCCAGGTTTTTTTTTTTTTTTTTTTTTTTACTAACAAGAATCATGCTGTATCTATTATTCTTTGATGTGCTTGTTGATGTTCTCAGCCTAGCACACTCCTTTTATCTATTCTATATTCCATAGAAATAGTGTCACTGTTTGGGTTGCTTCATTCTGCTGTTATAATTATGCCCACTTTTGTGCATAAACTTGAGCACAGGGGCTGGAATTTGAGGGAAAGAGTGCCAGTTTGAGCCCTTGGCAATCTGAGGTGAAGGCGTGTTGACTTGGCACTGAGCAGGTGGCAGGCCATGCATGCTGACTCAAGCAGAAGGGCGGCTGGACTGTGAATTTGGGACTCACAGGCTGATGGCATCATGTGTGACAGGGACATGGCTGATTTTGCTTTTAACATTTGTTTTTCTGGGAAAGTCTATCTCTCCTTCTATTCTAAATGAAAGCCTTGCTGGATAGAGTATTCTTGGCTGTAGATTTTTTCCTTTTGGCAGTTGGAATTGATCATGCTGCTCTCTTCTGGCCTGCAGAGTTTCTGCTGAAAAATCCACTGATAGCTGTATGGGTTTCCCTTGTATGTCACTGCTTTCCTTTTTCTTGCTGCTTTTAAAATTCTCTATCACTACTTTTGGCCATCTTATTTACTTTGTGTCTTGGTGCAGACCTCTTTGGGTTGGTTGTGTTGGGGGCTCTCTGTGCTTCCTGGATCTGGATTTGTCTTTCCTTCCCCAGATTCAGGAAGTTTTTAGCTACTATTTCTTCAGACAAATCTTCTGCCCCCTTTTCTCTCTCTTCTTCTTCTGTGATCCCTATCATGTGACTATTATGCTTGGCAGTGTCACTGAGTTCCCTGGGTCTATTCTCAGTTTGCATATTTTTCCCCCTCTCATCTGCTCAGCTTGATTACTTCCCATTACTTGTCCTCCAAGTGGCTAATCTGTTCTTCTACTTCCTCTTGTTTGCCATTTATTCCAGGTGGTCTGCTTTTATTTCCATTTAGTGAGTCCAATAGCTCTAATTGGTTCTTTTTTATGTCTTCTATCTCTTGGTGGAGGGTTTCATGGAGGTTCTGCACTCTTTTCTCAAGTCCAATAAGTACCTTTATGAGCATTACTTTAAATTCTCTATCAGACATATTACTTATCTCCATTTTGCTTAAGTCTCCTGCTCTGATTTTGTTCCACTCTTTCATTTGGGACATATTCCTTTGTCTCCTCATTCTGTCTATTGCTGTATCTGTTTCTCTGTGTTAGGAGAGTCAGCTACGTCTCCTGCACTTGAAAGTAGTGGCTTTGTGAAGAAGAGATCCTGCAGTGCAATGTCTCCTTTTCACCAGAAAATGGTGCTTCAGGGGGTGTCTCCTATGTGTGTTGCTACAGGCATGTCCTACCATTGTGGCTGGGATGTGTTTGCTGTCATTCCAGCCTGCAATGGCTCTCTGCCTGTTGTGGGCAGAGTCTGATGCCAGTGGTGTTAGTGGGCCAGTCTGAGGTTGCCTTGGGCTTGAGTTGAGTCAGAGCAGGTGTTTGCCAGAGATGAAGTAGCACCAAACTGTAGGCACTTTCCCTATGTTGTCCCCTGAGAAGCTTTTGCTGGTGGTTGGGGCCTGCAATCAGACCAGCTGCCTGCCTCCAGCCCACTGCTGGGGTCACAGTCAGACTGGTGTGTGGTTATCTTCCCCTCTCCCTGGAGCAGGACTCACTTTGGAGTGGTGCTGGCCCTTGTCTGGGCTGCATGCACATTGCCAGGCTTGTGGCACCACTTTGATGGGATCTTGCTAAGAGCGATCAGAGGGGGTGGATCTGCTTTGCTATGGCCTCTTGTCTATTCTGGGCTGTGGAGAGTCTGTTCTGCCAGTTTTCCAGCTGCTTTCTGGGTTATTTATGCCAATGTGGGTGCTCTCTAGGCGGCCACTCGGCAAGAGGTGAGCCCAGGCTCCTCCTACTCTGCCATCTTCCCAGCAGCCTCCACAAGGAGTAATAGTTTTAAGAGAAGTAGAAAATAGTATGTTTTCCACACTTTAGTTAAACAAAGGGTACTGAACACTTACTTTGAACCAGTGATTGGGATAAGCTTTGGGGACTCAAAGAGACCCTTACCCTAAAAAAATTGAAGTTCTGGAAACAGGTACATTTGACATAAATGTAATAATGACAATGATAATGACATAATGATATAATGACAATGTAATGTGTAAGTACATAGGTATTAAGTACATTGGTGGGCACAAAGGTCCATAGAAACAAAGGTTCTCTGTATGGGGATCTCCCAAACAATTCTGGAGGAAGAGGATCCTTCACAAAAATGTTGAAGGTTAAATTAGAAGAGGATGGAAGAAAGAACATTCTGGAAAGAAGAAGCCACATGAAATATAGTACTGACAGAATTATTTATGGAGGAACTAAAAACAATTTAGCATGGCTGGAGCATAAAATATGAATCAGGCTGCACTGAGTGACAGTTTTGAGCCATATCAAGCAAGATCTTGTATACCATAAGGAGCTATGTCTTCTTATATAGCATGAGGAATGAAGAGACATTAAAGAGTTCATGAGAAGGGAAGTGATAGGATCAGATTTTATTCAATTGTTCTGGGTAGGTCACTGAAGCTTTGTAGAAACTGGTTATAAATGAGAGATTTCTTTCAGTAAGCAAAGTCAGAGACCAAGCATCTAACTAGAGCAAGGAAGGCCAGAGAAGATCACGTATTCAAGAAATTCAAGAAATTTTGATTTGGTAAAGCTATCAATGTTTGGTTGAAAACCTAGCACTTGGGGAATGAAAAAGAAGTAAAGAACAGCTTTCTGTTGTAAAACTTAAATTACAAAAATGAAGCACAGCAGGACTTATTTATGATGAGGCTGAAGCCATTTAAGACAAGGTCTCATGTGCCATGTAAACTATAAAGCTTAAATTGATTTTCAATGATGTCACTCACTGAGGTAGAGAACATAGGACGAAGATCAATTTTGGGAAATAATTTTGTTGTTAGCAATGATAAATTAGCAACTGTAAGATCATATTTTGACCTTTTGGGCAAGGTTCTTGTGTAATAAAATGAGAAAAGTCAGATATGCACCAAAGTTCAGGGAAGAAGAAACCAGGATTGGATATTCCAATTTTTGGAATAGTCAACATGAAAATTTTAGTAAAAGTCATTAGACTACTCATAGAAAGTGAATACAAAGCAAAAAGAAATGGTACCAATGGAGACTTTAGAGAATTCCAATTGTTAAACTCACTGATGTACTGGTAAATGTTTAACAGACTCTCTTAAAAAAATGCTTGTCTATAAGTACATAAGATTATTCTAAATTTTACTAAAAAGGATGTGTAACAAAGTTTTTAAATAACAATATGATATACAACACTCATTACTAAAAATTAGAGTCAACCCATTCTCAGAGAATACTTTTGTTGATTTTTGCTGAACTCTTTGTATCCATAGCTAATCCGTGTTAGCAACTGATGAGTGATTATAGTTGCTACATTAATGTTCGTTGATATTCTCCTGAATTGGTAAATTGAAAGTGGAACAATGAAGATGTATCTTAGAACTTCACTTGTGTCAATAATGTGAAACTTCTTTGCTGAATCAGAAAGTAATTTTTGAATATAGTAAAAATATTTTCTCATTTTTTGTGCTATTTAATGTGATGCTACACTTTTTAATATAATATTATTAACATTTTCTCTAACACTTTTGTAAGTCTAGAAAATAAACAAAGCAAATAATCAAGACTTAATTTATAGTGCTTGCTGATTTCCATGGTTTAAGTACTCCTATCATGGTCAACTTCAAGCTCCCAACATAGTGTCAATTAATGCAGAGCTTGGGAAAGATATGCAGTAGCACATTAAACATACAGATAAAATGCATGTAAATAACCCACAGGGCAAAATGTAGTAAAATAATTAGGAAGTAATGAATTGTGAGAACTTACTACATTTGTTTTTAATGCTGAAATACCCAACTGAGAAGTTAGAGGAAAGAATTAACAAAAGACCACCTTCACCTCTGACACTAATTGTAAGTTTGGGAGGTTCAATTACTTGCAAGAAAGACTAAGAGAACTCACTAACAGCTGTTATACTTGCAGTTATGGTTTATTACAGGGAGCAGATACAGAGTAAGTCAGCTAAGAGAAGAAATGCATATGGCAGCATCTGGAAGAATAACCTATGTGGAGCTTCCAGTTGTCCTCTTCTCATGGAGTCAGCACAACTTTCTTCTCCCAGCATTGATGTATGACCGTACATAGGGAGTAGGGTCAACAGGAAAGTTCTACTGAGCTTGGATATCCACAGTCCTTATAGGCGTTCTATCTAGTAGAAATGGCTGACTGCAGAAGGGACTGATCCTAGTTTTCAGCCCCTCAGGAGGTCAAGATGGGTGATCCAAAGCGCTCACTGTACATCACATTATTATTTTTTTTTTTTTTAAACTTTAACATTTTCTTTTTTTTTTTTTTTTAAAGATTTTTTTTTATTTATTTATTTGAGTCAGAGCGAATGAGAGAGACAGAGAGCACATGAGAGGGGGGAGGGTCAGAGGCAGAAGCAGGCTCCCTGCCGAGCAGGGAGCCCGATGCGGGACTCGATCCAGGGACTCCAGGATCATGACCTGAGCCGAAGGCAGTCGCTTAACCAACTGAGCCACCCAGGCGCCCTGTACATCACATTATTGATGTGACTCAGAACATACAGGTTAAATCACATTGGTGTGACTCCGAGCCTCTACCCTAAATCATATTGCCCCAAGGCAAATGGAGACATTCCTCTCAGGCATGACATTCCAAGGGCTTAGTTACCTTCCAGAAGCCAAGGGCAAAGACTAGACCTTTTTGAACAAGGTTAAATTCTTTACTACACAAATATAATTTATTTAATTATAAGTTTAGATAACTTAATCTTTAATAATGACTATGTTTAACATCTGGCTTTCAAAATTCTGGAAAATTTTACAGCAGCTCTTGTGAACTATTATAAATTGCTTCCAGCATGGCACTAGTTAAAATGGAAACAGAGAAGAGAGATCCATGAAAGGAACAGGGATATAAAATAATACAATTGGAGAATATATTTGCAGGAAAAAAAATTTAGAAGAGGAGATGTGATGCTTAAAAAGAACAAAATGATCAATAGTTAAGTCCAATAAATAAGGTCTCAAAACTGTCTTTTCTTCATAAATAATATGTTTTGCCGATCAAAGAACAAAAAGTTTATGCAAGATTGTTATAGTGAAGGAGTGGTAGGAATAAACTGGATATAAAGATTGCTTGCTTTTTATTTAATTTTCATGGGAAAAGTTTAATAATTTGGGCATAGGATGTATAGGAAAATCTAATGTAAATTTGACAGACGAAATATATTGTAATCCTGATTTTAAGAACTGTCCCAATGTAACTTACAAAGATCATAAATAACCAGATGGAGACAGTAATATTTAACTCCTTATGTAAAAACATATTAAGAGATAAACTATGTAATTTAAGTGGTCAAAACAGCTGCCAATACCCACATCCCTGTCCTCCATGGTGAGAAATTCTTCTATCAGGTGTTTATTCTTCTAGCATCCTAAACAGAAGAGATTTTTAAAAAGAGAACTTTGTCATTTGTTTTTCTCTTTAAAGTAGGTCCTTGTTATGGGACTAAATCAACCTTTATGATGTTGACCCACAGAAGTAGAAACTATAGAAAATTAAGGTGCTAATTAAAGGAAATAGTGCCCCTGAAGGAAAAGAAAGAAAGGGACACTAAAATCAAAGTGTATTAAATGGTCTAATAAAGGATAATGGGAGACTTCATTTGCATACCATTTGTATATATGAGATTATTATTTTCATCATACATAAGATAAATGTATCATACATAAGATTTTTCCTCCATTGATTCTTGTCAAAAACCAATGAACTCCCATGCTTTTCATGTTTTGGTCTTTCTTGTACTTTATATTTTTCAACAAAATGAGTTGTTAAATAGTTTAACAATTAAAAGTGCCATTTGTATTATTTATTAACAGAAATATGACCTATGGAGCCATGCAGAGTAGGGTTAATAAGAGATTAAGCTTGAACTGGTGAATTACTTAATTTTGGGTATTTGATACCTCAATATACAATGAAGATATTAGCATTTGTATTATAGCACTCAATATAATAATGCACACAAAAGCATTTTAACATTATTTTGACAGGTACATGGCAGTTATGTGAATAAATTAATGTAGAATATTATCTAGCTTTTCTATAATAATTCATTTTGGTTTCTCTGTTAGTGATTCTTCTTCTTTGCTGATATGACAACTGAGGCACTGCTTTTTTCCATATAATTATCAAGGAATATCTGCATGTGTACAGGTGTAAACTTAGCTAAAATCCCCTTTTGTAGAGTATAGTACAGGGTCTTGCATATTTGTTTATGTCCAAAGGTTTTCTTGGTAGCAACTCTGCTAATTATCTCTACCGTAAATTGATATTTAAGAGATGAGTATCTTCATTAAAGATAACGACACTGCTGTATATCCTATTTACAGTCCCAGCATTGTCTAATATATGTTTAAGCATTTGCTCAATTAGTATTTGATTTATTAAGATGACATAGTATTTTATAATTAATATTTGGGGTAAAAATCTATTCTATTGCTAAATTGCATGGAATGTGGCATAATGATGAATGAGGTCTCAAGTCCAGCTTGGCCCTTTAGTAGCCATACGACCTGGTCTACTTACTCAGGCTCTCTGGGTCATGTTTCCTTATCTTTAAAATAGGGTAATACCTATTTCATGCAGCTCTAAAGATTTATAAGAAGTTTTACATAAAAAGCTTAGCACAGCTCCTGACTTAAGTTAGCTCTCAATAAATATTAATTCTCTCCTGACCCATCATTCTCTAGAATTTGAATTATATGCACGCATTATAGGCAAAGTAATTAATAGCTGGTGCTGCTAACATCTTAAAAGTGTTAGTTACAGGGACGTCTTATATTCTATAAATTCCAGAGGATAACAACAACATCTTTAAGGCAAATGTGCTCAGATAACTTGTGACAGCAATCTTACTACCAGCAAATAAATTATAATAGTGGTAATTTCCCCATGAAATTGGAAACCTTTTCATAAGAGAACAGTTCTTTTATCTTTAACTTCATAAATCACAGTATATAATGTGCTCTCAACTTGAAAATAAAGATGTACTTTGGTAGATGTTGAAATTTATAACGTTGTTACCTGCAGCACTAGAAAAAATTCCGCTTTAAGGAAATCTGACTGCAGTTTTTTCAGTGAGACTGACTACTTTTGACTACATAAAAAAAAATGTGAAAATTATGTTATGAAATCTCTCTGCTATTTGGTTTTCAAGGTACTTTCTGACTTCAACTGATTATTGGTGATGTCAATAGTGTTTTACTGTCTGTACATGGCATGCTTCTAAATAATTGAATAGTCCTTATGCTGTTTTTGTTCATACCATTCTTTCAAATAACTAGATTCCATACATGTCACTGATGCCAGAAGCTCATTTTGTTCTCCTGAGAATAAAATGTGCCATTGCATTCCACAGATTAAAAGGACTCTTTACTCTGGATGGGCCTCTGACAGACTGCTTGTAATATTGGTCATGAATAGGGATTTTTATTTTTATTTTATTTTTTTATTTTTTTAAAGATTTTATTTATTTATTTGAGAGAGAAAGACAGAGGGAGCAAGCAGGAGGAGGGGCAAAGGGAGAGAGAGAGAGGGAATCCCAAACAGACTCCATGGGGAGCAGGGATCCTGATGCAGGGCTCGATCTCAGGACCCTGAGATGATGACCTGAGCCAAAGTCAGATACTTAACTGACTGAGCCACCCATGTGACCCATGAATAGGGATTTTTAAATGATGATTTACGAAAATACATACAACTTGAATATATTTTGAATTTTATATTTTTTCTATTTTCCATTTTTTGGGATAACTTAAAAATAATGCTATTTGCCTGAAAGTATATTAATGAGCATTTTTAATTTGGTAGTAATATCTTTCATATTTTAGATTATTCTATATGGTTTTGTGTCCTTATGTATTTGTTTATATAATTGTCCCTATTAAAACATGCCTCTTCTTACTCAACAACTTTATAAGAGAATTATGTTATTTATTCACAATGAATATTATAGAATCTAATTTTTTTCTGATCCTAAATCCGTGGCATTTAGTCAGTGGTATACAAGTGCCCTTGTATATTATTTTTTTCTCAGAATAAACTTTTGTTGTACAACTGGGAAACATATTTCAAATTCAGTTTAATTCTATTTCTCCAAAAAAAGAAGTATTTTCTGAATATACAAATAAAGGAGCAGCCATGGAAGTACATCACTCAGATCTCCTATAAGGGAAACTGATACGGTGACCTTGGATGGAATGATAGTCAGCTCTTGTCCCTTTAGAACCACTACTGCATTTACACAGAAACCATGTTTCCCCAGGCTGCTCCTAGCCAATAACTGAGCATAGTACCAGTGTTGGCCCATTTTTACTCAATGAAGTATCTCTCTAATGGGTAACTTTTACTTAGGGGTTCTGGCTGACGCTTTTATTTTTTTTATAAGTATACTACAGTATAAGGCTATTCTTACCCAGTTCTTATTTCCCTCTCTATTTTTATATCTCTCAGATCTGAATCATGGTATAAAGACTTTGCCTACTCCAGCTCCCATCCCTTTATTCTTCACAAATATTTGCCCCAATAAATTTCTTGTGTCTTAGCATCCATTTTTCAGAGGACCCAAATAGATACAGGTAGGGCCAGGAGTGGTCCAAGGAAACAGGCAGTAAGATGGGGTTTTGGCTAATGGCAAAGGAGTCTATACTGAATGCAATACGAGGGCACAATAGTCCCTAGTTCAAGGTGGTAGCCCAACTGCTGAATATTTCCCCAGTGTAAGCTTGGTAAATAATCTGGTAGAGAGAAAAACCACCCTAAGGCTAAAGGAGTTCCCTCAAGTGTTGTGCCTCTCCTGGTTGCTAGGCCAATATGTAATATTAAACTTCAGCATATACCAGCTGGGGACCTGCTGGGACTGATAAGGAAATAAAGAAATTACATATCAAGATATGCACAAGAATTATTTAGCATGTACCATCAGGAGCTAGAGGAATATTCCTGGGATTGGATTTTGAGGGTGCCTGATCAGAACATAAGATCAGAATGTGTTGAATGTGTTGAATTACGGGAATTTTCTTAGAACATAGGATTTAACAACCCATCAAGGACTTCAGGGATTGAGGCAAACTCACTGTTAGGATGATAGCCAAAGCTGAATGCAGGAGAAGAAGCACTGAGCAACTAAGTAGACAAAATAACTCAACCAGTTGATTTTAGCCAGTGTTCATAATAGGCCACTCTGGATCTTGCATCATGAGCACATGAATGAAGTGGCCAATGATGGGTGATAAAGAGGCCACACATAGGTTCAATATAATGGGCTCCCACTCACCAAAGTCAATCAAGGCATAAATGACTGAGGGTACAATTCGCTAGCAATGGATGCTAATGCTGAACCCCCAATTGGGTACTTTTCCATGAGGCAAGAAACAAACTCTTCTGTCACAATTCTACCACTTCCATCCTAGAATGCCAGTGGTTTGTCCTGATAAGAATAGATACCTATTCTAGTATATGTTTGACTTTCCTGCCTACACAGCCTTAGCCAGCAACAGTCTGGGAGATTACAAAATGCCTTACTTACAGACATGGAATCCCATTGCTTATTATATGATCTCACTTTACAGTGAAAGAATCGTAAGAGTGCAACCTATGACCTAGGATAATGGGCTTTGCTGATCCAATCACAAATCACACTATACAGAAGCAGTCAGTCTCATAGATTACTGGATGACACATCTGAAACATTATTGTGGAGGCAATATGAAAAGGTGCCAGACTTCAGGAGGTAGGACATATAGTAAAAATCAAAAGAGTTTGAACGTGTTTGGTGGCCCTATTTAAAAGAATTTGTAGATCCTGGAGTCAAAGGATGCACTATGGTCTGAATATTTGTGTCTACCAACATTCATAAGTTGAAATCTTAAGCTTCCAGTGTGATATTACTAGGAGGTAGGGACTTTGGGAGGTGCTTAGGTCATGAGGGTTGAGTCCCATGAATGAAATTAGTGCCTTATAAAAGGGGACTTCAGAGAGATCCCTAGTCCCTTCCACCATGTGAGGATAAAATGAGAAGTATACATTCTGGCAGAGGTGCTTCACCAGACCATGCTGGCACCATGATCTTAGACTTCTAGCCTCCAGAACTGTAAGCAATAAATTTCTGCTGTTTATAAGCTACTCAGTCTGTGGTATTTTGTTGTAGCAGCCCGAACAAACTAAAATGGGATGGAAGTAAGAGTAGTCCTACTAATTATTGCTCC
Organism: Mirounga leonina; assembly: GCF_011800145.1. Classification (NCBI taxonomy): domain Eukaryota; kingdom Metazoa; phylum Chordata; class Mammalia; order Carnivora; family Phocidae; genus Mirounga; species Mirounga leonina. The sequence goes on from NW_023270314.1 coordinate 7,600,730, forward strand.
CAGACTCACTGGGGGACCTGATGTTCCCTATCCCCCAAACCTAATAGCTCTGAAGGTGGGAAGTCCCAATTCTCAAACAGGGAACACAGAAAGACAGGTGACACCTCAAGAGAATCATTGAATTTTAAGTTAGAACTGCTGCTAGACCACTTTGGACTCCTTGTGTTTGGGGAAATGGAATCACCATGTTGGCAAGAGTAGTTGACCCTGATCAACAGGAGGAGATAGGGCTGTTTGCACACAATGGGGCCAGGGAAGAATACATGTGGAAGCCAGGTGATCCGCTTGGATACTCTCTCACCTAATTTACTCTCTCACCTAATTTACAGAGAATGGAGACATTCAACAACGTGTACTGAGAAATGTGTGGTTTTCAAGGGTTCAGACCCCTCAGGAATGAAAGATTGTGTCACATCACCAAATAGTCCATCAGGACTTGCTGGAGTGATGGTAGAGAGTAAAGGAAGTTTAGCATAGCTAGCAGATAAAGGAGAGGACAAGTATTAGCTTCATTCCCAAGATCAACTGCAATGACAGAGGTCATTCATTTCCCTAACCTCCCCTTCTACACTTTCTCTCAGGAAAAGAAACCAATGAGAACCCTGAAGGAATGGCTTTCCAGTCCTAAAAGGAAAATTAGGTCTTTACAGTGGAGCCACACAGATTTCTTTTAAAGAGAATCTACTGCTGTGGTCATGGTTGATCAACAACTCAGCTCCCACTCTTTGATCCATCATTGTATTTACACTGAGGCCACAATTTCCTTGGGCTGCAATGTAATGAAGCATGGCAGTATATTAGTGCCACCCCTTGCTGCCAGGTGAGAGATTTCTTAACGGGGAAATTTGCTTTGGGATCCCTCATCAGCCTGGCCAGAACATGCTGCAATAAGGCCCTTTCTATTCAATCATCATTTTCTTCTCTGCTTTTACAAATGAAGATCTGCACTGTGCTTTGAAGCCTCTCTCTGTCTACTCCTGCTACCTTTACCTTTATATTTCATAAGTGGTTTCCAAATAAATTTCCTGCAAATCAAATCCCGTCTTGGCCTCTGCTTCTTGGAGGATTCCAACTGACACAGAGGTCATCAGTACCACTATGTGCTACTATGTGATGCTCTACATATAATTTGGAACAGAGAAATTTAGGGTAAAATAAAATGATAAGGCAGAAACAGCAAAAAACAAAATAGTTAATCTTTTCTGAATGTTTGAAATAGGACTGCACATTTGCTTTAAAAACAACTCTTACATTGCCAATGGAAAGTGAATCTTATATCTGATTACTAATATACAGTGTAAAAACTAAGAGCTTTAAGCTCTTAAAAATATTATAGTAGAATTTAGTATTTAATCCCCTTTTAGTTATAAAGTGAAATGGTTTTCTATTGACCAAATTTAAGTTGTGAGTGTTTCTCCTGGAACTTGGGTTTTTGTGGCTATTGCAAAATGGGGTGTAGTGAACCTATCGTTCCATAAGGTGGCATCAACCCACCAGAGTGAGCAGGGACACCACAGATCATATTTCAGGTGACCTTGGACCTTGAGCTTGCATTTTTCCTCAAGTTGTTCTATGCAAGGGAGAAATTCCAAGATATTTTAAAAGGTTCCTTCAGATCTATTATCTATTGACTTACAAAAAGAAAATCTCAAATGAATCCAAATTTGTGTTCTTCTGAAGAGCCTAAAGTTCAAGTGTACAGTTGAAGCTTATCTGAATCTCCAGTCTTCCCTGGCCTGCATACTTGGGCTTGAAATCCTGCCAGGAACTCTATGCTTCTGGGATTTCTGACATTTCAACTTTTGGGTTACAGTCAAACATACAGTCACACGTACCATGCAGATAATGATTTTCTTAGTTTTCTAATGCAACAAAGAAATGTGGGAAATGGAGAAACATGTAAGATATTTAGTATTTGATTTTTTTGGTTTTTTACACATTGAACCAAATCTTATTGTTTTTTAAAGATTTTTTATTTATTTATTTGACAGAGAGAGAGAGACAGCGAGAGAGGGAACACAGCAGGGGGAGTGGGAGAGGGAGAAGCAGGCTTCTTGCCGAGCAGAGAGCCTGATGTGTGGGACTGGATACCAGGACCCTGGGATCATTATCTGAGCTGAAGGCAGACGCTTAACGACTGAGCCACCCAGGCGCTCCTGAGCTAAATCTTATTTAAAAATAAAAATAGGGCGCCGACTGAGCTACCCAGGCGCCCCTGAACTAAATCTTATTTAAAAATAAAAATAGGGTGCCTGGGTGGCTCAGTTGTTAAGAGTCTGCCTTCGGCTCAGGTCATGATCCCAGGATTCTGAGATCGAGGCCCACGTCGGGCTCTCTACTAGGCGGAGAGCCTGCTTCTCCCTCTCCTATTCCCCCTGCTTGTGTTCCCTCTCTCGCTGTCTCTCTCCGTCAAATAAATAAATAAAATCTTTAAAAAAATAAAGTAAAAAATAAATAAATAAAAATAAATGGTGCTCTTTGAATTGTTTCTGTAGCAAAATAAAAGACTCAAAAATACAGAATTAAAAAAATCAAATAAAAATGAAATTGAGCTGTATAATCCTCATGCGATAAAGGGGAGGGATTAAATTAGTTTATTAATAATAAATGAAAGGGAGAGAGAAAAGAATACATTTGGTTCAACAATTGCTTTTTAGTGAATGTTAATATTGTAATTTATTGATGAATGTTAACCAGCTCACATAACGAGAAAAACAAGTGATTTTATTCCATATATCATTAAAATACCATGCACCACATCCTGCCAATATAAATGCATTTACATTCCCAGTTATTTCAAAAGGTCATTTTAAAGAACATTGTTATAATTAAATATGAAAAAACCTGTTTACTTCTCAACTCCTAGTACCAGTTATCTCTGAAGAGGTTCTTATAATATGAGAAATAATGACCCAATATTGCAATAAGGGCAAGCCTTAAGCAATTTTCTCAACTCCGTTTTTTACCAGTTTGGTGAGATTATATAAATCATTTAATCTCCCTACATGCAGATTCAGAATTGACTCCCCATTCTTACTTTACAGCATGTTAGAAGGATTAATTGGATAATGAATCTAAAGGCTCTAGGCTCAGTAAAGGAAGACACAAATGCAATGTGTTATTTGCCAGTGAAGGAAGACAATGAGAAAGCACTTTCCCTACTAATCAGAATTATTCCTACCGAGAGAATGAATGTTAGCAAGTAAATTAAGACTATTTTTGATAGAATTTCTAATCTCAGATATCCTAGGGCAGCAAGTAAGGAGAGCAAACATGGCTCTCAGACAATTTAAACACATTCTCTTAAGAAAATGGGGCCACTTCAAAGGCATAATAGAAAAGATTTCATAAAGTCATCAAAGCACAAACTTTGAGATAGTTGGACTAGACCTAAAAAAAGACATATGTTCAATAAATTAAAAAAATAGTAATTCAAATGAAGGTGTTTTCTTGCATTCCTTTTCTGTGATTTTCTTAGAACACCGACCACACCATGGTGAATGATTTAAAAAATAAAGTAATAAAAATCTATCCTATATGCTAGCAGCATGAAATATAATTCCCAGAGTTCATGATACATGTGAATACCTGTGAGTTTCTGTAAGAATGCAGGCATCAAGGAGTTGCTTGAATAGAACTGGATTGGGAATAAGATTACCCGAGGCTGCCCTTTTTTGATACTGTCTCCTTAGGATAGTTTGCCCTTAAATTAAATTTTTGCAGTGAGAGGTCTGCATTATATCTAAGTTATTTTCCAGCTGAAAGGTAAAACAGTTACAATTTTCACCTGAGTTTAAATCTCAATAAGAGTTATTTTCCTGATCAATAAAAATGAAAGCAACTGACTTTGGTCCAGGTGTGGGATCTCCCAGTGTGCCAGGTTTCCCTAAATTGAGAATGGTGAGGATTAATGAATACACCACTATATCAGAGCCATACCCCACTCAGACTTGGTTTGAATTTAGCCATCTTCAGGTGTGAAAACAGATTTGAGGCAGGATTTCTGAAATTTGTTCTATGAAACAAAAACTCTCATCTTGGCAATCTTTTCACAGTAGTTTGTGAAAATGGTTAATGCATATAAAGCAGAGTTCTTAATACCCAATACTACCTAACATTATCTTCAAATAGATCACCTGGTTTATGAATTTGAAGCTTTAGCAATCATTTGTCAACCTCCTTCCATCAGTATGATCGATGGCATTGTGGTTAACCTGTGTTCCTGTTTTGTTATTGGATTGTAGCAATTATCTTGGTCTTTTAATTATAAGTCCCAATCAAAAGATTTCATTTCTTCTGAGGAAACTCAAAGCCTTTTCTTAGATAAATAATTAATTTAGTTTTAGAACATATTATACTCCCAGAAAGCTGATGATCTGTGGTTATCAAGACAAAAAAAAAAAAAATCCAAACAACACATATTGCAAATACTTTAATAAATCATGTTATTTATCAACTAATAAATTCTATATGAATAGTAATCAAATTAGCTAATAAGCCAACCATGTATCATATAGCTCATTATAACGGCATACTTTAAAAATTGATGGTAAATTTTAAGTTGTCTTATAATACATGCAATTTCTTATTATATTAATATTTGTTCAGCAGCTAAATCTAATTTTAAAGTTTTCAGAAAGTAATCAATGAAACAGAGAAACGTTTTGAATTAATTTCATGATATCGCATATATTTTGGGGGGATTGAGGTAATACTTTCCTTATTTTTTTCCAAGTTTAATGTGTCAAACTATTTGTGGAAATAATGAAAAAAAAGATTTATCATAAATGCTCATTTTAAATCAGATGATATTTTTAGATCTTTACTGAACTCATTACAAATTTATCTATTTTTCATATATAAATTATTGTTCTAAAAAGGTTGGAAACCTGTTATTTCTTTCAAGATTGAATTTTGTTACTTTGAAAAATCTACCACAAGGTGGCAAGCCAAGAGAGGTTTTAAAACTGTAATCCTGGAACGTAATTTGTGGGGTGAGAGCTTCAAGGCAGGTTCATCTGAAGAGTCACCACACACCTGACATGTCAGTGGCCAAACCAGTACGTAAAAGTTGATATACGCTCCAATTAAAAATCATAATTATCCATAAAGAAAAGGCAGCAGGCTATGAAACCAAATGCTCTGGCATTGAGCCAGACATCTTAGATCTATCTTGGTTCTAACAGTATAAAGCCTGGTAATCAAGTTAACTCTTTGTGTCGAGGTATTTTATTTCTTTGTGCCAACCTAGCAGTGATTTTGTATACAGTAATGAAAAATAGCTGTCTGTAGCATTTCAGCTCCAGCTACCTCCAAGAGTCTAGGGGAATAAGCAGTACTAAAAGGAGCTTTCAGTTTAAAGCTGTTCAATTCAATTTACCTCATCTAAACTCCACTCTCAGAGACCAACCGGGTAAGAGCATTGTGCTGGAGGTATACACAGATAAACAAAATGCACACCTTTGGCCTCAAAGAAACAAACAAAAGCATAGGACACAAGGGAAGGAAATTTACAGAAATTTCTTCGCTAATAAAATTGAAAATGTACACACATAAATACATAGAAATATCCAAAGTGGTTAGACTAGCTAACAAGTAACCTTTAACATTTATATACCTTACATTTAATACAGACAGTATTTAGTTTGGTAATAATTTATTAAGAAGTCCATAATATTGATATGTTGTGTACCATGTTTATCATGGCTTTATCATTCACTGAAAACAGGGAAGTATAGGTTTCTTTCTTTTACAGATTTAGTTTTTTTTTTTTTAAGATTTATTTATTTATTTGAGAGAGCGAGAACGAGAGAGAGAGAGTACATGAGAGGGGGGAGGGTTAGAGGGAGAAGCAGGCTCCTCGCCGAGCAGGGAGCCCGATGCGGGACTCGATCCAGGGACTCCAGGATCATGACCTGAGCCGAAGGCAGTCGCTTAACCAACTGAGCCACCCAGGTGCCCCACAGATTTAGTTTTTTAAATACTGAAACCAATCTCACAATTTTTGCTTAGAAAGCAAATTAATCCAGAACTAAACGTTAAGCTCTGGTCCTCAACATACTGAATGGGCAATGGTTTATTTGAAAACAAAGGTCACTTCTTCCTTTCACATTTATTTATTTATTTATGTATATATGTATGTATGTATGTATTATTTATTTATTTATTTCCAGTGTCCTGCAAATAGTGGGGGCTTGCTCAATGTCACTTTGTATATTTATGTACTCTAGAGGGATTTAGTAATGTGGATCAATAACTGGGCAACTAGAACACAACTTTATGTTTCTAGTATTATATGTGATTTCTGTTACTAATTTAGTAAGCCTCATTGCATTTTCTCAAGAAATAATTTAAAAATATACACTTGAAATTCTAATTTGTAAATTAAAGGCTGGAAGCAACAAATGCCAAATTTTTATATCAGATTAGCAGCTAAGAACTTTGCTGAATAATTACTTTTTTATGTGTGCTAGAAACTGCAGTAAATGTACATTCAACATTTACCCAACCAGCATCTCTTGTATCTGATAAATTCGTTTTTATGCATAATCAAGTTATCCTTTTGTTATCTCTTTCTCTCCTTTCCCATTTATAATTGATCAAATGGGCCCCTATTAGTATTATTTTGAAATCAGTTTTTAAATGAATGCAGACTTTCTTAGCTGTGGTCTGGTGAAGTTATCTTTAGAAATTTTCAACCAGGGGCAATTTTGCCACACAGGAGACATTCAGCAATGTCTGGAGACATTTTTATTGTCATTGTAGGGGAGGGAATTGCTCCTGGCATTTAGTAAATAGAGGCTGGAATGCTACTAAACATCCTACAATGCACCAGACAGTCCCACACAACAAAGATGTCCACAGTGCTGAAGCTGAGAAATCCTGTTATTTTAAGCCTTATATTCAAAGTTGGATATTTATACATGTATTTGCACTTTTTAAATGAAGAAAGTCTATGGCTTTCATCTGTTATTAGAAGGGTTCCTGATATCAAAAACTACATTGAAAAGTTACACATGATTTTACTACCCAATTTATATTCTGTTCAGTTTAGTTTTAAAATTGGCATTTATTGAGTCTCTTTGCTTAGCAATGAATAAGTCATAATTTTTGCACTAATGAGTTACTAAACAAGAAAAATATAATAAAAATGGCACAATAAAGCTACATATTAATGATAAGGGCAACTTTATATAAGAGGAGTGGGGGCGTAAAGAACTCTTCTCATTTTTTTCTGTATATTGAAAACCGCTCTAAAAGAAGTCTTAATTTTTTTTTTTTTAAATGCAATGTGATGTATGTAATAATAGCAATGAGACAAGCAAGGACAGAACAGGAGGTGACACCTTCGCACTTGAGCAGGCACAATCGGAAGGAGAGGCACCTACAGAGAAGAAAGGTTGCAGACATGTTCCACAATATAAATTATTCATTTGAAGTGGAACATTTTCTGGGGATTTTTCACTGGTATAATTAATAGATACTTTTAAGTCTGGGGCTTCCTGGTACTCGCACACCCTGCCTTCCTTTCCAATTTCTGCAGCTAGATTGATCTTATATTCCTTTTCCTATGCACATTTGTGGTTCCTATACTGCGTTACTGTCATATATCCTTTTCTCTCATAACAACTATATCATTCTTTTTTCCCCTATTTTTGTTATTCTAGCAAGACTTCCTATTTCTTCTCTTGAATCTTCCAACTGCCAACTCCATTTATAATGTTGGTTTGGAATATCCTAATTCCAGGAGTGGATGAAGGAGAATTTCAAAGAACCTATAAAAATCCAGTTACATTCTTCTCTCACTTCAACAAATTTAAGAAAAATCTTGGAATCATTCTTTGAATGATCTTCTTACTTTGTAATACTTAAGATAGGCCCAGGGCAAGAAATTTAAATCTGGCTTTAACTTCTAGCCATTGCTCTTGTAGACTTGCATATCTTCTTTTTATTGTTGTTGATGTATTTAGGATTGGCTTTTTTCTATTAATGAAGTACAAACATTTATGATTTTAGGTTTGGGCTTTCAGAAGAAAAGCAGGCAGAACAGGCCTTTGGCCTGTATTTATTCTTATCAATTCACCCTTTTACTCCAGAAAAAAGTAGTCCTACTTACATTCCAGGTTCACTCCAAGGATTTTAACACTGGAGTTTGGGGAGAAGTCTCAGATAAGGATGCAAGCCATCCTTGTCTTGCATTGCCTCCTAAAGATATTGTTGGAAAAATATAATTAAAAATAAAAACTCCTCCCAACCCAGAAAACCTCTCCACAAAGGTAGAAGAGAAAAAAAGAGTCTTATTATTGAATAGGAATTCAAGCAGAATGCAGTGCACATCACAGAAAATCCGCTAAAGAAATTGCAAATACATAAAGAAATCTTACCTTTTATATAGCCAAGCAAATACAACTCATTACAAACATATTCTTAAAATAATCAATAAACAAACTAGTCTTCAAGTAAGGGACTTGACATCGCCATTTGTCATATATAGTTCATCCTAAATTGACTTGTTAATTGGTGCAGCCCCCTGTTTTTGCTAATTGCCTATATTTAAAAAAATCTTATATCCTCACCATCAGAGAGGTAAGTTTTCAATTTGGAGCCAGGAGCCAGCTGACGTCAGGCCTCCAAGCCCTCAGAAAAGTGGGAGATAGGGTGCAGCCTTCCTTGATCACATTTCAAAGAGATGGTTTCAGTCCTCAAGAAATATTCTTGGGTTGCGAAACTGGTAAAAGACTTATTTAGCCTTTAAAAACATTTATATACATATCAAAGGGGTAGGGAAAGGATTCACAATTACATGTTTTCTAGAGTAAATGCTTTAAGAAAAAGATGTGTGTGTGCCTGTGTGTGTGTGTGGGGGGGGGTGTCCCTTTTGCACCAAGGAAAATTAAACTTTTTCTATTTCGATTTGTATTTGCCTTACAGCCTATGGTTCACCTGTGATTCAAAAGTGTACAGTATTCTCTTGTGGGATTATCAGCTGATTTCGATTTTATTTTAATACACAAATATGTGCACACACATTTATGTTTATTTGTAACTATCAATCATATCCAAATTTGATAAGTCTTATGCCTGTTTATAAAAATTTCTGTTAGTTATGTTTCTTAATTTCATAAGAACCATTATATAAATATTTGTAACAAAATTTATGTTAAACTCTCTGGATAGAAAAAAATCCCATTAAATTGTATTTCTTTTTTTTTTTTTTTTTTTAAGATTTTATTTATTTGACAGAGAGACAGAGAGTATAGATAGGCAGAATGGCAGGCAGAGGGAGAAGCAGGCTCTCCACGGAGCAGAGAGTCCAACGCAGGGCTTGATCTCAGGACCTTGGGATCATGACCTGAGCCGAAGGCAGATGCTTAACCGACTGAGCCACCCAGGCACCCCCACTACATTTTATTTCTTAAACTGAAAAATTAAAGAAGGGAAGAGTCAAAACAGATTTAAGTAAAAATTAGATCTTGCCCTTATTCATAAATTGCTTTAAAAGTTTTTTTTTCTTGTATTGGTATTGCCTGGAATACTGATGTTAGAATGGGGATCTCAGCATCTACTCCTAGTCTACTGATTCTATTTTTTAACAGCTATTCATACTTAAAAGTCCAAATCAAAAAGAAAAAAAAAAGAAAGAAAAATCATGTCTGTTCCCTACATAATGTATTTAATTCTATGTATGACGAAAATCCACCCTACTTTCCTCCAGTACTGAGAGTCCCAAAGTATCATTAATTATTGTTTCAAATCTTTGGGTGATATTCATTTCTCTTATTGTTTAGTCATCTCACTTTCATATTCTATAAAGTATAAATTACATTTTAACACTAATTACCAACTCCTTATATAAAACAGAAGGGATAAGTAAAGGAAGAAGATAGTTAATATTAAGTACACACACGAGCATGTGCACACACACAGGAAAGAGAATAAGAAAGGAAGATAAGTATATAATATCCTCCTTTTTGAATTAGTGAGAAGGTCATGGGTCTTATTTATAATTTCCTTCCTCCAATACTCCTTCCATGTTCCCTTATTCCTTCCGCATCTCAGATGGATGCTGTTCTTTTCTTGGTGAAATGATTCAAACTTTCATTCCTGGAGATTCTAACCCTTTGGTGATCCTGATCTTACCCATGTTCTTTTTCTGTAGTGTTTCATTAAATTTATCACTGGCTGTAATAATACTCTGAAGTGCTCCAGAGGATCTTCTGGGACCTAGGGATTCAGGGGAACATCTATCTACCTCCATTGTTTAGCAGCAAGCCTATTTCCCTTACCAGCTGGGATTATTTGCCACAAACATTTTGCTCTTGGTAAAGTAGCGATAAGAAGTCTTAAGTGATCAGATGGCAATGCAAATTCTTATTTAGTGGAATAAGGACCAGGAGCATTCCTTTTTAAGAAATAAAGACCTCCACATCAGAAGAATCCAAAGACATGGGACTAGGAAGCTAGATTATTCTCAAGTAGGTCCCTTGTTTCCTAGACCCGTGTATCCTGGTTACAAGAGAAATAACCCTATACGTTGATCCCTGTTAAAAAGATATATCATGTGCTATAGGGCAATATCCTAATGTCCTAAGGTATCATCTACTAGCTAGTGCTGTAACTAAGTTTTTTTTTTTTTTTTTCTAAATTCCATTCATTTATTTGCCAGAGCGAGATCACACAAGCTGGAGGAGCAGCAGGCAGAGGGAGAAGCAGGCTCCTTTCTGAGCAAGGAGCCTGATGTGGGACTGGATCCAGGACCCTGAGGTCATGACCTGGGCCGAAGGCAGACTCTTAACCGATTGAGCCACCTAGGCATCCCAGTAACTAAGCTTTCAATAAGCCATTATAAAATTGTTCCTAAGCTGAAGTGTACATGTTAAGAGCAGCGAATCTTATGGGATCAGTAAATTGCCTCATTTGTTTTTCTATAAAGTTCATTTTTTTTTGGCAAGATGTAATGTGTACAATATAGGATGGTAAATTAAGCATTAATAACTCCAGAAATTCTGATTCTGACTGAAGCATTATATTCAGGAAAGACAAATTCCAATCACTCTTTCAAATCACTACCCACTCCTTAGTAGGATGAGACTCTTTTAATCAACTAACCATCAGGTAACAAGAGCTAGTCTTCCCAGGTTATGGTAGCATATGAGAGTCTCAGCATTAATCTTCATGATAGGCACTTTGGGTACACAGCAGTGACTATAGCCAGGTTATCCTTGGAGAAGTAAAGTTTATCATTTCAAGACATTTGATAATACCTTTCCCTATAAACATGGCTTCTTTCTCTCTGAGTCTCTCCCTTAATCCTAATACATGCCATGTCCAATTTCCTTTTGACTTCAGATCTGCTCAAATAATGTTACTTCAAACTGATAATGGGATGCTACTGCACATTGCTCAGCTTATGGCTGGAAAAATCAATAAATACCTGATTCATGATGAGTAGTGACTACAAGATTCAAGATATTGTAGTGACTGGTGTCCCACTGAGAGGTGTCTCTGACCAGGACCCAGTCACAACCTAGGGGATGCTGTTGAAAAGAGTTCATTTTAATGGTGTATATAGAGTTACTCAAATTCTAGGGGCTTGCTCTGTGATTCTCTGATTGTGTTATTATAGGCAAAAGAATATACTCAGAAAGTAAAGGGAAAGTCAGAATTCTTTTCATTCTAAAAATTAAGCTGAAGATACTTATACAAAGACAAATGCTCATGAGGACATATACCCTCAGACTTCCTCTGTGTTCAATACCCTTCCACCACCCTATTTTTAACTACTAGTAAAGTATCTATCATGTCAGAATGTAATAATTTCCTATTTATCTTCCTGTATGCAACACTATACTTGGAGGGCAAAGATTGTATCTTTATCTTCTTAAATCTTTAGTGTCCAGCTGAGTGGTTGACAGATAGCATGTGATGAATAAATGAATTAATGAGTCACTTCTCACTCTATATCCCTGAAGAAACTTCAGGAAAAAAAGGATTAAAAAAGAATTGAGGTGGTCCCCTTGTAATCTTGGACAATTTTATCAATCCTGGAGTTTATATGTGCAATTTAGTCTTAGATAGAAAACAATTCTTTGGTGAATTTTACACAAACTCTGTTTTCATACCTCACATGATTTTCCATCTTTCCATGTTTAAGTCATCTGAAAAAACAAAACAAAGAAAAAAACAAACCAAAAAGCCAAAAAACAAAAAAACAAAACCAAACCTCCAGATTTATATGAATTTAGAGATTACCAGAATGTAGCCACTCATCAAATTCTCTGGATGATTGGGGATTTGGGTATAAATTCTGACAACCAACTTTGTAAAGTTTTGAAATTACTTTCTTTCTTTCTAAGATCTGAAGAAAGGTGGGCTCATGAGATTATGAGCTATTGTAATTGTCAAGAGAATAAAAGGTATTTATTTTTTAGCTGGTGATAAGAGGTACTTCAGCTAAAATTTTTCATCTCAGATTCAAATATAACAGTCAAGAAATCAATATAACTCACATGATTCTGGTGTTTGAAATAAAGGCCCAGTGAATATGATAAATGGGTAGTTTGAAAGCTTTATGTTTACATTTCTAGTGAACTCCTTGCATCACAATGTGTGGTCTATTTAAAATACTCCTTTCAAATATAGAAAAAAATATTTCTCTTTTGCTGCTTTAAAATTTTTTTTTCAAAGAAGTCTCAATAAAGGAGTTTCAATAGATTATAAAATTTCAGTCTCAACTAGCATGACATTTGAGGCCATAATATTAGGATTCTATGTGATAAATGTTCAGGTGTCATCATGTATGATTTCAAGAAGTGGATGACCATATTTGAACCATATTGGAGAAGCCTGTATTTTTTGACATCACTTTTTACAAGTAAATGTAAATTAAAGCATTTATTTCATATTAAATCAGTTTAAATATTTGGGTGATGTGGGGGAGACTATATGAATATATTTTTCATAAAATATATAAAAATAAATTTAGACTTACGTTTAAGCATGTTACCACTGTTTACTTGCCCAAATCTTAGGGTCTCTGCACATTTGATAGCTTCTCTTTAGATTAAAAAAATAATGTGTCTATTCCTATAAAACTTCAGCATACAGATTAATTGCAGGCTTATTTTTAAAAGTTCATTGTATAAAGTATAACCTGAACATCTATTATACGGTATTGGGTCTACTGTAATTTTTGGCATCAATTTAGATTTTAAAATTCAGTCAAATCTAATAATTCTGAAATTCCATTTCTGTAGTGATGTATAAAAATTCCTCATTACATACCACTTCTCTGTATGTGATAATTTGAATAACTGATCCCAACTTTTCACTCTTCCTTCTCATATTGTTTGCCATATGACATTGTATTCCTTTCAGGAAATGGGGCAGAGTATATTTTCCTACTACTTTCCTTTAGGTTCAGACATGTATTTCGTATTGGCCAATATTAGGAAACAGAAGTGAGAAGTGCCAATTCCCTTAAGAGACCATGTGTATTTCTACTTGCTCCCTTGCATCCCTGCCCCCACTATAAGAGGAACTTTCTCTGTAGGTACCATTTCCTCTGGCTTGATCCTAGAATAAATAGATAAAAGAGACATGACACTAAATCTCAGTAAGGAAAGTAGCCATGCTTAGAGAAATCCATAACTTGGAGCAAAGCTATCCCCCAGTTAAGTGCAACCAAGATCAGCTTGCATCCAATGCTGAACTAATTAAATGCTTATTGTTGTATGCCACTGACATTGTGTGGCAATTCTATATGCAATATTATTCCTCCATGTACAGGTGAATATGTTTCATGATCTGAAATTTCTATATTCATCTATTCCAGAATGGACTGTATCATTTGATTTGAATCAAATTGAATCAGAAATTAGGACTTGTAGTTCATAAAACTGACACCGTCTCCTTTCTCCAAGCTGCACTGATATAAGATGATATGGGTTTTAATAGAAAGGAAGTCTTTTGACAATCAACATCAAAGGAGCCTTGTACATAGCTCCTAGATGAGGGATGGCTTTATACTTGAAGGTGTGAAGTAATGGCAAATAAGTCACCTACTACTGGAAAGAGAAATTATGGTACCACCACAAGATAAATGTTTATATTTTAATTCAGTACAACATTCTCTGTAAAATGTAATGTAAAACAAAGTTCAGAATGACTAAAAACTTCAAGTGATTTGTTTGTGTATGTGTGTGTACTGTTGAGGGATAGGGAAGAAGATGAAAAAGTAGGAAATAGCCTCTTTTGAATCTGATTGTAGCCTTGAAATTCTATTCCTCTGGTACCACTTTTAGTGCCAAAATCTGTATTATTCTGAGTTCTCTAGAGAAGTAAAACTAATGGAATATATAAATAGGTAGATTGAAAGAGATTATGAGGGATTGGTTCACATAATTATGAAGGCTAAGAGGTATGCACTTTCTGTACCCGGAGGCTCAGGAAAGCCAGTGGTGTAATTCTAGTCCAAACTTCAAGGCCTAAGAACCAGGGAAGCCAAGGCTTGAGGACAGGAGAAGATGGATGTCCAGTTCAAGCAGAGAGAGTAAATTTGCCCTTCTTCTGCCTTTTTGTGCCCCCCCAGATTTATTGATATAATTGACATATAACATTGTCTAAGTTTAAAAAATAAAATGTGAGAACATTCAACGTCTACTCTCTTAGCAAACTTCAAGTATATAACACATTATTAACTATAGTCACCATGCTGTATGTTAGATCCCTAGTCAGTGAATAGCTTTCCATTTTTTTTAAAGATCAGTCATTGGAGGTTTATTAGTTTCCTTTGGTGATATACTTTATTATTCAGGATTCTTGTGGCCCTGCATTGGTGTCTGTGCATTTGAAGTAGGCACCTCTTCTAGTCTTTACAGATTGGCTTTGGCAGGGGGAGCCCTTTAGCCACCAGCAGAAAGGGTTTACATTGCACACTGCCACTCTCTAATGGTGACAACCACTCTCTAATCAGAATGGAAACACGGGTATAAAATAATGGAAAAAATCATATTTAGAACGTATTTAAGATATCCAGTGGCAATTAAATTGAAAATGTCACATCTTGCACACTGAAAACAAGGATGATGGTGATTAGGTTGGCAAATAATCCAAAAGATAAGGAAAAAGCTATTGCCAGGATATTCATGGGATTTTCATGTTTACTTTTTTCTTTCTAAGAGAGAATTAAATTTATCAGGTGGAGAATTTTGTCTCTAGAAAAGTACAGTGCTCTGAAATGATCATGTTGATTTCAGAAGAATAGTCTTGGGACTTTAAAAACTACATATTTACTTAGAAATATGTGCATTCTTCAGTAAATAATTTCAATTGTTTTATTGGAAAAATAAGCTCTACTTAAATGTGCTAAGGCATGTAAATCTAAGACACATAGTAAACATTCAGTAAATATTAATTGAGTAAAACTATTAGTATTAATTATGCCAATTATAAAGGAAATTAGTGTGTGCAATATTGAGTATGTGTTTCCAAACTGTGCTAGACTTATTAAATGATAATATAATGTGCATAAGGATTAATTTTTTTAAGCTCTAAAATAACATTTTTCATGCAATTAGGAATTACATGGTTTCAACAGTTTTAGCTACAGGAGTGAAGAGGCTGCATCTCTCAAAGAGCATTTATTAGTAATAAAGGAAAAAGCTTGTAAGATTACATGAACAGCAAATTCTAGTATTAAAAGGATATCAATGTAATGGATGAATTTATATATATTTGTATTTTATATCTAAAATAGGGCTCTTTTCCACTTTCCTTTCTAAATGAAGAAGAATCTAGGGGCTACCTCCTACTCCTGGCTACTCACACACAATTTCTGAAGAAAGGACCAGTAATCCTTTGGCCACAAGATGGAAACTGAGCTGGATACCCGGGGGCTGGTGAAATAGAGAAAACTAGCTAGCTTCAAACTGACTGTTTTGTGATATATTCCTGGTTGGGAGAGGGTATTGGGAATTGTGATACCATTTAGATAGGAGAAAATATGTTTACAGAATTGAAAATATTTTTTCAAAAATCTATGTTTCCCACCCAGATTTGGTCAGAGTTTAACCTTAAGGGTACAAAACTATTATGGGTTGGGGGGATTGTATTAAAGATAGAGTAAAATAACTATGTATGCAGTTGTACTCTTAAAAATTATGGGTTAAGACTTCTGTAATTTTTGTTTCAATACATTTTAAATAGGCATAATAGATCTAGGTAGGTTAGGAACTTTAATCAATAAACTGGAGAGAAAAATCAGGAACTAAAATTAAGTCTAATCAGATATATTCCTTAGAATAAAAGGAGTTATTTACTGGTGATGTTAATTTGAATGAGGAAAATGTTTTTTTATCACTAAAATAATTATTGAAATTTAAATTTTGGAAATAATACTATTTGCACTCAAAATAGTAATGAAGGAATTTAAACAAGGTGATTAAAATGAAAAGATTATTCTTATTTAATTTATTTTATCTAATTATCTAAGTTTTCTATGAAAACATACGTGATTTTGCTAAAGGCAACTGGATATTTATTGGAAAGCTATTGGTTGGTATCTGATATACTGAAATTTAACGGAGCTATGTTTTCCTTATTCAATCAGTAAAGAGGGAAATATAGTATCTGTATTTCTGAGGTTCTTATATAATGGCTCTTTTAGCTTGACTTTAGCTATCATTTGTGATCTCACTTTCAGGTCCAAGATAATATGTAGTCTGAAGGATATATGGACTTGAAGAGAATAAGCTTTAACTATTTGGGTAAGTAAGGCCCAACTGCAATTATCTTAATTGTTTCTTTTGAAATTTTATATTATCTATCTAAAAAATTAAGTTCAGAGATAAGACTTTAATTAAATGGAAATTTTATTAGAAATTTGCTAGGGACAGTCTAGATCTCTATTATTGGTTTTATCTAGGCTGTTTATCATCTCACAAAAACAAGAACTCTGGTCTGAGGCTGTCATGATTGGGGACATACTTTGTTAGTAGAGAACTACTGGGTAGAACTCTTTGGTATAGGGAAAGGGCCACAGGCTAAAATAGCCACAGATAAATATAGATTTGAAAAAGGGATCTGAATGAGGCATGTTTAGAAGATGCTAGGATAAATGGAAATAAGAAAGAGGATAAATAGTGGGATTGCAAAGAAGTAGTGGAACATTTTGGCTCATGTGGAAAGAGAAGTGCTGGTACAGAATTTTCAATATTCTAAAACTATTATCTCTGGTTTCCTTTTAAAAAATTGATTTATACTAAATATATGGGGGCTTCAAGATGTGATGATGCTGGGAGCTTCACACATGTGTTCCACAACAGACTTTCTCCAAAATAATAATAAAAAAAAAGATGTATTTACACTTGCTTTGTTAATTTTATTTTTGCTTTCTGGCTGTCTGTGTTTTTACATCTGTATTATAAGTGGGATCACCAATCCTGAATACGATGCAATCAATTTTTAAATATTTGTGCCAGGGTTAAAAGAAAAAAAAAGAATATAAAATCACCACTCTGTTCCAATGCTTTTGAATGCTGTATACTTTATTATTAGATAATTGTGAATCATTTTAGCCTTCCCTGAAACCTACGCTAGGCTGGCAAGAAATATACAAGTTGGGGATTTTGTAGGTTTCAATATAAAAAATATCAGACTTATGAGAGAAAAGAAATATTTTTACATATGAAACAAAAATACTTAATCTCTTCATTGTGGCAGTTACCTAATTAATAACAATGACTAAATGAGTGAATGAATAAAGACTGAGGAGTTGTTAAAGGAGAGAGACTAGAGGAATTGAAATTGAGTGAATCAAACATAAAATAACACAATAGATGACCATAAAACTCCTAGAAGAAAGCACAAGTGGTAAACTCCTTGACATCAGTCTTGGCAATGAATTTTTGGATTTGAAATCAAAAGCAAAGGTAACAAAAGCGAAAAGCAACAAGTGGGACTTCATCTAACTAAAAAGCTTCTGAATGGCAAAGGAAACCATCAACAAAATTAAAAGGCAACCTATGGACCACACACAAAAATAGACTCAAAATGGTTGAAAGACCTAATGTGAGACAGGAGTCCATCAAAATCCTAGAGGAGAACACAGGCAGCAACCTCTTCGACCTCAGCCGCAGCAACTTCTTCCTAGAAACATCGCCAAAGGCAAGGGAAGCAAGGGCAAAAATGAACTATTGGAACTTCATCAAGATAAAAAGCTTTTGCACAGCAAAAGAAACAGTCAACAAAACCAAAAGACAACCGACACAATGGGAGAAGATATTTGCAAATGACATATCAGATAAAGGGCTAGTATCCAAAATCTATCAAGAACTTATCAAACTCAACACCCAAAGAACAAATGATCCAATCAAGAAATGGGCAGAAGACATGAACAGACATTTTTCCAAAGAAGACATCCAAATGGCCAACAGACACATGAAAAAGTGCTCAACATCACTTGGCATCAGGGAAATCCAAATCAAAACCTCAATGAGATACCACCTCACACCAGTCAGAATGGCTAAAATTAACAAGTCAGCAAACAACAGATGTTGGTGGGGATGTGAAGAAAGGGGAACCCTCCTATGCTGTTGGTGGGAATGCAAGCTGGTGCAGCCAGTCTGGAAAACAGTATGGAGGTTCCTCAAAAAGTTGAAAATAGAGCTACCCTATGACCCAGCAACTGCACTACTGGGTATTTATCCCAAAGATACAAATGTAGTGATCCGAAGGGCTATGTGCACCCCGATGTTTATAGCAGCAATGTCCACAATAGCCAAACTATGGAAAGAGCCAAGATGTCCATTGACAGATGAATGGATAAAGAAGATGTGGTGTATATATATATACAATGGAATATTATGCAGCCATCAAAAGGAATGACATCTTGCCATTTGCAATGATGTGGATGGAACTGGAGGGTATTATGCTGAGTGAAATAAGTCAATCAGAGAAAGACATGTATCATATGATCTCACTGATATGAGGAATTCTTAAATCTCAGGAAACAAACTGAGGGTTGTGGGAGTGGTGGAGGTTGGGAGGGATGGGTGGCTGGGTGATAGACATTGGAGAGGGCATGTGCTATGGTGAGCACTGTGAATTGTGTAAGACTGTTGAATCACAGACCTGTACCTCTGAAACAAATAATACATTATATGTTTAAAAAAAAAAAAAGAAGATAGTAGGAAGGGAAAAACGAAGGGGGAAATCAGAAGGGGAGCCAAACCATGAGAGACTATGGACTCTGAGAAACAAACAGAGGGTTCTAGAGGGGAGGAGGGTAGGGGGATGGGTTAGGCTGGTGATGGGTATTAAAGAGGGCATGTAAAGAATGGAGCACTGGGTGTTATGCGCAAACAATGAATCATGGAACACTACATCAAAAACTAATGATGTAATGTATGGTGATTAACATAACATAATAAAATAATAAAAAAAGACAACCTATAGAATGGAAGAAAATATTTGCAAAATATATATCTGATAAGGGGTTAATATCCGAAGTATATAAGAATTCATAAAACCCAATAATAAACAAACCAAAAAAACCCCACAACAATCTGAGGATTGTTGGCAGAGGATCTGAATTGACAGTTTTCCAAAGAAGACATACAGATGGCTAATAGGTACATGAAAAAATGCTTAAAATTACTAATTATCAGGGAAATCAAAACAATGAGATATCACCTCACACCTGTTTGAATGACTATTATCAAAAAGAAATAACAGGTGTTGGTGAGAAGGTAGAGAAAAGGGAGCCCTTGTGCACTGTTGGTGGGAATATAAACTGGTGCAGCTATTATGAAAAACAATATGAACATTTCTCAAAAAATTAAAAATAGAGTTACCATATGATCCAGCAACCCCACTTCTGGTTATTTATGCAAAGAAATCAAAGACACTAACTTTGCAGAAGTATTTACAATAGCTAAGATACGGAAACAACCTAACTGTCCACTGAATGAATGAATGGATAAGGAATATGTGGTAAATACACAATGGAATATTATTCAGCCATTAAAAAAGAAATATATCCTGTCATTTGCTACAATCTGGAAGGACCCTGAGGTCATTATGCTAAGTTAAATAAGTCAGACAGAGAAAGACAAATACTGTATGATTTCACTTACATATAGAATCTTAAAAAAAAAAAAAAAGCCAAAGCCACAGTTACAGAGAACAAATTGGTGGTTGCCAGAAGGGGGGCAGTTGGGGTGGGTGTGGGGGGCAAATGGGTGAAAGGAGTCAAAAGGTTCAAACTTCCAGTTATAAAATAAGTACTAGAGATGTAATGCATAGCATGGTAACTATAGTTAATAATACTGTAGTACATATTGAAAGTTGCTAAAACAGTAAATCATAAAAATTCTCATAACAAGAAAAAAATTCTCTAACTGTATATAACTAGATATACTGTGGTGATTCTTTTGTAATATATACAAATATTGAATCATTATGCTGTATAGCTGAAACAAATATAATGTTGAATGTCAATTGTACCTCAATTTAAAAAAAATAGGACAATTAAAAACACCAATGGATTTTTTTACCTCTCCCCATTTTTAGAAGTAACTCCGATTTTTAGCTAAGTGCAAAATACCAAGTAATAAAATTGTTGAGCTATAAATTTACCAAAATAATTCTAATTACATGGCTTGGTTCTAACTTTATATATGGTACAAGATATTGAATAATGATATTATTAAATTATAAGTTTATCAAAAAATCTAACCAGATGATTTGGGTTTTTTACCTTCTTTTGTGTATTTTCTATAATGACTAAAACATCAGGACAAATACTGTCTGAAAATGTTGGATATGGCTGTCTTCATTTACATTGAGACTGAACCCAGTAACTTGTCTAAGATAACATCTCAGGTAGGTTGTAGGGCAAAAATTAAGGATTATAGGACTCCAAAACCACTGCTTTTCCTACTCTACAAAGGTCTCCTAGAGTTCAGTCATGGAGGAGAGCTATGCTTGAAATATGCACACCACATTTATCCTATTAATGAACATGAGGATGGGGGTATAGAAGTGATACGGTTGGGTATTGTATTTGAGGGTGATCAGGGAGAGCCCTCTTGGATGTAGTAATAATGTAAAGAGATCTAAGGTAAATAAACCTTCCTGAATATAAAGAGGGTAAAGAGGGGAACATTACAGGCAAAGAGAAGAAATATAAATGTCCTAAGGTGGAAGCTTGCATGGTATGCTCAACTACTTGCAAGGAGGTCAATGTGGCTGGATCTCAGTTATCAAGTATCAATGCCTGTTAAAAACCAAGCAACAGTAGTTCAGGGGAAGGTTGGGACTGGGAAAATATTTTAAGATATCAACATACCAATAATATTCAAGGGCATGGGACAGGATTAGATCACTAACAAAGTAAGATAGTTGACAAGTGAGGAGGTCCAAAGACTGTACTTTGGAGCACTCTAAACTTTAAAAGTACAAAATAAGAATAGGATCTGGAAAATGAGTCTGAAAGGGGAGAAATGTAAAAAGTTAAAAAAAAAAAAAAAAGGTAGGAAGTGTGTTGTCCCAGAGGAAAAGAGGGAAATATTTCAAAAAGGAGTGATCAGCCCTGTCAAATGCTGGTATTATAAGATGTTGAATAATTATTGATCATTGAGTTTGGCAATATAGAGCTCACTGATGATAGAATGAAATTTGAATAGAGTAGTGGAGATCAAAATCTGTTTAGAATGGACTTAGAAGAAAAATGAGCCAGTAGTAATATAGGGCAAAGGAAAGTCATTTTAGGTGCTTTGTAGAAAAGGAGAATAGGGGAAAAGGTCATAGTTGCAGGAGGAATGTATTACTATGTCTGTATGATATATATATCATATATATGTATATCTCTATATCTCTGTATCTCTATCTATCTATCTATCTATCTATCTATCTATCTATCTATCTATCTATAAGAGAAATATTCTGATGAAATAAAAGGGGGGAGTAAGGAATATTCTGAACGAAATCCTCAGGCAGATGAGAGGGTTGCTATTCAGTGCATGTGTATAGTTCTTTTAATTTGCTTTCTCCTTAAAGCAGAGCAAAGACAAAAACTTGGCTCTGTATAGTTTATTTAGATGTTTCCTGTAAGCAGAAGTAAGTCAGTAAACAGAACAGAATGGGAAAAACGAAAAGCCAATAAAGGTTGCATTATTGCACACATGCTCTTCAGAGAGATCTCAGAGAAGAATGTAGAATCCATGTAGAACTTCCTATTCACTTTAGTCCACTGATTCTTAAATCCCACTATTAGAAGGTTCTCCCCAGGGGCATTCATGATGATGATGATAATGGTATTTTTATGCAGAGTTGGACACAGCCTAGGGACTCATAACTGATGAATTAATTCAATCACTGATGTAAAATAAATTTTCCTTCCAGAAGTCCTATGTAATTACCATGAAATTGGCAACTCCACCCAGTTGAGCAGGATAGAAGAAGAGGCATTTTTGTTTGGTTGAAGGTGCTCCTAGGGGTCTACATATTTAGCAACTAAAAGAAACTTTTACTTCTGTGCACTTCTGTTGAAAACGACTTGGAAATAGGCTACCCTGTCTCTGGATACACTTTACAAGAAAGATAAAACCTACATATTTCTATATCTAATAGGAGTCATTTAAAATTGTTAGTATAAGAAGTGTATTTATGGCCTTGTATGTGGGCTCTTTAATAATGCCTATTATCTTTGGTAGATGCACACAGATATTGACTCATTCTGAATTAGTTAGCACCATTAGTCATAGAATTTCACAATATGTCTGTGGATTTGCTTTTGTCCTCACTTTTACTGAAGTACAAGAAGGTTAAGTGACCTGTCAATGAACATCAAACGTGTTGGTAAAGAAGCCAAGAATAGATCCTTAAGATCCTGACTCCAAGTTATTTATGTCACTGTATTTATTGACTACCTTCTACTTAGTCATTTTTTGGGCACATTTATGATAAATATAATGAAAATTGTCACTCCAATGCTTTAAATAGAGGCTGTACTTTACACCCATGGCAGGATGGAAACAGAATAAGTCTGTGAGACATATGCAGTGAATTTTTGGTTGAAGTCTCACAATAACCCATCGGACCATCCATTTAATTTCCTAGGGTCTCAGTTTCCACATTTTCCACATCTATAAAATTGATGCAGTAGTTTCTTAAGTCCCTTTTAAGTCCCACATTCTATTTTTCTAGGAAATGATAATTGAGGATTTGGTCATTTTAACTTCATCTGTATGGTGAGTGACTTTACCAGTAGGGTTCCTTAATCTCCCGATCTATTATCAGGAATACCTAAAGTACAATTCTTAGGGATTTTGCTATCACAAGACTCCACTGAGAAGTCCATAGTTAGCCATGTCTCTTTCTCCTAGAATGTTAGTCAATTTTACTTTCTCAACATAGAATCAAAATAGTAGCTTCCTATTACTTCTGAAAAAAAAAAAAAAAAAGGTATGCCTGCTTGTTGACATATGCCTACAAAAATATCACATGCTCTCTGAGAATTAAATCTCATGAAAGATCCTATTTGTTTTGTTCTCTACTATATTTATCTATAGCAACTGGAATAGTGTTTAGCACATAGTAACTCAATAAAGACTTGATAAATTTATTAGATAAGAAAAGGTAGAAATCTGCTTCATACAGTCTTAGAAATACCACTGGCATAATGCCCATGATAAAAGTAGAAAGCAAATAATAGTTATTAGATGACAACAAATATTTCTCATCATACCCCTTTCACGTCAAGTCCCAATCCTCAGATTTTTTTAATTCCTATGAATATTACAATTCTAATTAAAATACATTTACTTCTATTTTTGATGTCAGTTTCTATGCTTTGAAAGATTGGGGACACCTGGGTGGCTCAGTCGTTAAGCGTTTGCCTTCGGCTCAGGTCATGATCCCAGGGTCCTGGGATCGAGCCCCACATCAGGCTCCCTGCTCAGCGGGAAGCCTGCTTCTCCCTCTACCACTCCCCCTGCTTGTGTTCCCTCTCTCGCCATCTCTCTCTCTGTCAAATAAATAAATAAAATCTTAAAAAAAAAAAAAAGACTGGAAAATTGGTTCACCTACACCAGTTTGTACAACTGTATACTTTTCAAAGTTTTGTTTTTTATGACACTAAATTTTTAATTTTTTTCTGATGCTTATTTCCATTTATTCTTAAATCTTGATTTCTAGTTATTCCAAATTTAAATAGCTTTTTTCCTTATCTTTGCTTCATAAGATGAGGAAATTAATACCCTGATACTGCCTTTTGCCATTTCCTATTCTGTACTCCCAGACTTCTCTTTGCTATGTCATTCATTATCTAATATAAGGGTATGCTGGTTCTTTGCTGTGACTCAGCTCCCATTTCTACCCTACTAAATGTTTCTTCTTATTGTAATGAGATTCTTGTTATATTCTGCAATTGGAGGGAATTAATGGGAGGAGGAAGCAGTAAGATATACTTTTCTGCTTCTGATAGTCTGGATGGTATATCTCTTTTCAAACTTTTCCTTTTAATCTACCTGTGATCTTATATTTAGAGCATATTTTCTAGTTGACAGCATATTTTTGGATCTTGCTTTTTATGCAGTTTGACATTTTTTGTCTTGTGTCATAGTAGTCTATTTATATTTAATATAATTATTGACATAATTGAGATTTAATCTACCACCTTCCTATTTATTTAGTTTTTGTCCCGTACATATTTGTTCCTCTTTTATTTGGATTAATTTTTGGAATTTCATTTAGAGTGTCTCACTTAATTTTTGATATTTGGGGACTTCCAGATATCTTTTAGGGTTTTTTTTTTTTTTCTAGTTTAATCTTATAGTCAAAGAACATACTTTGAATGATTTTTTTTTTTTTTAAACTATCATTTGAAAACAGCAAACTCTGTTACTGGATGACATGTTCTGTAAATATCAATTAGATCAATTTTCTTTTTTATATGCTCTAAGTGTTCTATAGTTTTATTAATTTTCTATTTACTTGATCAATCTAAAATCAAGAGAAGGATGTTGAAAACTCAAACCACGGCTGTCCCCTCTTCTTTTCTTCTAATATACCAAGTACAGTGTATGTTAGACCACTGATATTGTTGCAGTGGTCATTGAGCCCTATTCATTTTTATCCAGTCTTTTTCCACTGTGCTTCGTTGTGGATATTTTCTATTCCTACATCTTCATGTATAGTGAACTTCTATTCTGTGTTATCTAATTTGCCGTCAAGTCCATTCAGTGAATTTTCACTTGAGATATTGTAATTTCCGTGTCTAGAAAGTCCATTTAGGTCTTTTTTTTTTTACTTGAATTTTATTTTGTTATGTTAATCACCATACATTACATCATTAATTTTTGATGTAGTGTTCCATGATTCACTGTTTGCGTAAAACATGCAGTGCTCCATTCAGTACGTGCCCTCTTTAATACCCATCACCAGGCTAACCCATCCCCCCACCCCCTCCCTTCTAGAACCCTCAATTTGTTTCTCAGAGTCCATAGTCTCTTATGGTTCATTTCCCCCTCCGATTTCCCCCTTCATTTTTCCCTTCCTACTATCTTCCTTTTTTTTTTTTTTAACATATAATGTATTATTTGTTTCCATTTGGGTCTTTTTATACCTTCCATTTTTTACTCGTTCATATTTTCCTTTAAATAATTGTACATAGTGATAGATATTTTAACATCCTTGGCTGTCAATTCTATTATCCCTCTCTTTTCTAGGTCTGTTTTTGTTGACAATTTTTTCCTTCTCACATTTTTCTGCTTCTTGTTATAGCTAGCATTCTTTTAAATTATGTGCTGAAGATTATGACTCTGTGTCTGGACTTTGTTTTCTTCCTTTAAAGAATTTTGGGCTTTAAACGTGTAGGCAATTAAATTACCAATGATTCCATTTGTTTTTAATATTTACTTGGTGGACCTTCGGTAGCCTTTATTATGTAAGGAATTTAGTCCCACTACTAAGGTATGGTCTTTCTGTGGTCTTTACTGAATATCCCTAGTGGTCAATAAGGACTCTCCTCTCTGGTTGATTGGAATTTGAGTACTTCCTTGTTTGGGCTCTGGTTCAGCTCACAGCCCTCTGCTTGGTTGCTCAACCTTGTGGAGTTTCACTCCATGCATGTGCATTTAAGTAGTTGTGATGGTTAATTTTATATGTCAATGGGTTAAGCTATATTTATTTGTTATTTAAGTAGCACTAACTTAAATTTTGCTGTGAATGTATTTTGTAGATGTAGGTAATATCTACAATCCGTTGACTTTAAGTACAAGAAACTATAATTGATTATGTGGGTGTACCTCGTCAAATGAAATGGAGGCCTTAAGAGCAAAGACTGAAGTCTTCTGGAGAAGAAGAAATTCTGCCTCAAGACAATAGCATCAACTCCTGCTTTAGGTTCCAGCCTACAGTCTACCTTAGTTTTCAGACTTGTCAGCCCCCAGAATCATGTGAGCTAACTCCTTAAAATGTCTGTCTATATCTATCTATCTATCTATCTATCTATCTATCTATCTATCTATCTATCTA